>NC_058130.1:201442528-201454941 GCF_016433145.1 Gracilinanus agilis
AAGGAAGGAAGGAAGGAAGGAAGGAAGGAAGGAAGGAAGGAAGGAAAAAGGAAAGGAAGGAAAGAAGGAAGGAAGGGAAAATGCAGGCTGAAAGGATTAAAAAAGCTTAAAATATATATTTTTTTAAAGTTCATCAGCAAAACTATTTAACCTATCAGTTAGTCTGATAGATTAGTAAGAAAGTCTTACACTGTATGAGATTTTCCTCAACTCAGAAAAGAAACAGAGACAGGTACCTTCTCATATCCTCCCTTTAGGACCAACTTCCATCCCTATAATTTAAGGACATTTCCATCATTCCTGATGTTTGGTTTTTCTCTTGCCATTGTTGTAGTCCATACATCTATGGTTTCCCTGATCTGCTGCTTTCATTTTTCATCAATTCAAAGAAGTCTTCCAGTGGTCAGGTAAAACAATGAAGAGAAATTGCCAGAAATAATGAGTCTGTGCCTAAAGAATAAGAAAAATGAGCAGGGTTCATCTAATCCAACTTGCTGCATGATGGAAGATTTCCTTCTACCACACCTCTGACAAAAGGGCATTCAGGTTCTCTTTTGGATATTTCTAGTGTTGTTCCTGCCACAGAGCTCAGTATTACAAGAGGAAGTGCCTTTCCATAAATATATATAATATATATATATATTACCAATTACATGTCACTGGAAGTCATAAATTTCCATACAAGTTTTCCTAAATTATATATTAATTTTTTAAAAATTAAAATGAATAGATGTGAGAGTTTTTCGCTTTCTCACTGGGGGAAGATATACTTAGATTTTGGCCTTTTTTTTTTTCTTTTTAAATCTCTGAACAAAACTACTTCTACATTGGGCTACCAACGGGGAAGGGAGGATATTGAAGGAGGAAGCTTGATGAAGTTCCAGCTCCCTTGCCCTGGGGATACCCCTTGGAGGAAGTGGGAAGGGAAGGGAAGGGAAGGGAAGGGAAGGGAAGGAGGAATGAAGGGAGGGAGGGAGAGAGGGAGGGAGGGAGGGAGGAAAGGAAAGAAGGAAGGAAGGAAGGAAAGTGGGAGAAAGAAAAGAAAAGATGGAAACTTTCCCCAAATCAAGCAAAAGCAGTAGTTAACCATTAAAAGATTCTTTCCACAATTTTCTTACAACAGGAATTAACAAAGTTAATTTACAAGACATAAAATCAGTGGGAAGGATGACTTGTCTTTGCTTCCTCAGTCTCCTTCTTAAGGTGCATCAGACAGAATCAGAGAATCAATAGGCTGCTTTCTTCACCTGCCCTTTTTCCCCAGAGTTGAGTGTCTATGTGTTTCTTTCTCATCTCGCTCTAAGATGAACAAGCTTTAATGGCCTAACTCTCATCAGATCAGCCACTTATGTCTCATCCACCCCCTCCATTTTAGCACAGCAGTAGTCAAGCCTTTTCTTACATCAGTTGATCTTCATTCATGAACTATCTCCAGTCCCCTCCCTCCTGCCCTAAATTACCACATACTCCCTCCCATCAAGCATCTGATGGCCCACAGTTTTGGAGAAGTGCTGATTAATCCCATCATAAACTATTGTTTCAACTTGTCTCCTCTTAAAGGCATGCTGGTCTAATCTATTTGAGTGGAGTGATAGTGGAAACATAAGAAAGGTAGGTTAGTTAATTCAGGCAATGGGCTAAATTGTGGCTGAGTGCTCATGCTTCCGGCTGAAATGTGACCTCTAAATTCTCAAGGGTCACTAGGAGTTCGGAGACTAAGTACATCATCAGAGCTGAATGGGTAGGAGAAGCTGACTTGAATGGAAAGCTGGAAAGCAGGGCAGCCCTAGGCAAAAATAGGTAAAATGGCAGGTAATAGAGAGAACCTCGAACCTGGAATTAGAAGTTCTGGGCCCAGTCCAATGTGACAAGGATTGTACCAATTACAAGACAGAAAGAAACCAGGCTGCAATGGATAAAGAGCCAGCCTTGGAGTCCTACCTCTGATGCTGGCTAGGTGACTATGGGACAGTCACTTAACCCCTCGAGCAGCTCCTTAAAATTAAGATAATAAATTACAGACAAATTTGCCGCCCGTTTAATGGTATAGAACATAGGGCACTGGCCTTGGAATCTGGAAGACTCATCTTCATAAATTCAAATCTGGTCTCAGATACTTACTAGCTGTGTGATCCTAGGCAAGTCACTTAGCCCTATTTGCCTCAGTTTCCTTGTCTGTAAAAATGAGCTCAAGAAGGAAATGACAAACAACTTCAATATTTTTGCCAAGAAAACGCCAAATGGCCTCATGAAGAATTGGACCCAGCTAAAACCACAACTGAACAACAACAACAACAAATGAGTGGCAAAAGCTCCTGAAGAAATCACAGAACTGAAGTCCTACCCCACAAAAATAAGACAAAAAATACTGGGCAAGGCACTGTGCTTCTAGGCTCCAAATACAAATGGAAATGGAAAACTATCCAATCAGATCCCTTTTCTCAGAGTATGTGCACCAAACTACCAATCAGAGCCCTCTTCTCAGAACATGTGCACCAGACTGTCCAATCAGATCCCTTTTCTCAGAATATGTACAGCAGGTATCCAATCAGAGCCCTTTCCTCAGAACATGTATATCATGTTCTGCTTCCACCGCTCTCTCATCCAGAGCTGGCATGCGACAAAAATAAAAACAGTTCCTGCCCTCAAGATGCTTACATTCTAAAGTAATTCTGTAATGAAGTATAATGTTTACCACTACCAAATGAAGTCTTTCTGTTCTATAGCTTACCTTCCATAGCAGAATCACAGACTCATTGGGTTGGAAGTGACCCTCAGAGGCCATCTCTCAGGAATTCCATCCCTCATACATAATCATCCAAACTCTGATTGAAATATTCCAATGAAAGGAAACTACCTCCTAAGGCACCTCATTCCGCTTTGGCATAGCTCTAATTATTAGGAAATTTTTTCTTACATCAAGCTGAAATATACTTTATTGGCCCTTCCACCCATTAGTCCTTGTCCTGCTCACTAGGAGCAGACAGAAGGAGACTTATCCCTCTTCTATATGTCGTTACTTTTCATTCCTTTCGGTCATTTCATACTCTTCATGACCCCATTTGGGATTTTCTTGGCAAAGATCCTGGAGTAGTTTTCCATTCATTCTCAAGCTCATTTTATAGAAGAGGAAAATGAGGCAAATAGGGTTAAGTGACTCACCCAAAGTCACACAGCTAATAAGTGTCTGAAACCAGATTTGAATTCATGAAGCTGAGTAATTCTTTTCAGACCCAACACTCTATTCACTGCACAACCTAGCTGCTCTTCTTCTACATAACAGCTCTTCAAATAATTGAAGAAATCTATATCAAACTAAATACCCCCAACTCTTTCAACCAGTCTTCATGTGGTCTTTCAAGTCTCTTCACCATCTTAGTCATCCTTCTCTAGATGTATAACGGAGTGCTTCCTTAAGAATGAATTTTGGGGCAGCTAGGTGGTTCAGTAGATAGGGTACCAGGCCTGGTGTCTGGAGGATCTGGGTTCAATATGGCCTCAGACACTTCCTAAGGGCAAGTCACTTAACCCCAATTGTCTAGCCCTTGCCTCTCTTCTCTCTTAGAGTTGTTGTTGTTAAGACAGAATAAAGATGTGTTGTTTTTTTAAGTGAATTTGGAAGACTAGCAATAGGTTCTGGGTTGACTTTCTTTTTCAATATATTTTATTTATATCTTTTGTCTTATATTACAATCATTCCAACCCCATTCCCTTGTGACAAAGAAAATTAAGCAGAAATATCTGATATAGTGACTACATCTGACAAGATTTACAATATCTTGTTCCAGTAGTCCTCTACCTCACCACCATGAGGAAAAGCTATATTTTATTATGGATTCTCTAGAAACCACTAGTTTTTCAGTTAATTAAGTCTTTTATGATCTTTTCATTTTTATTTATTTATATTTTTTCATTTATATTATAAGTATTATATAAATTGTTCTCTGGTTTCCACATACTTCCCTCTGCATCAGTTCATACAAATTTTCACCATTCTCTGAAATCCTCATATTTGTTATTTCTTTTTGGTCTAATCCTAAGACCTACCATTTGTCATTTCTTCTTCCAAAAGAGTGTATTTATATATATATATGAGAGAGAGAGAGAGAGAGAAAGAGAGAGAGAGAGAATATTATTTGTGTATATAGTGGGGTTTTTTATCCTTTCCTCAATTTATCATCAACTACTTCATTTATAATCCTTTCCTACCACAAAGAGTGCTAGTATAAATATTTTGGTGTTTATTCCACCTTTGTTTCTATCTCTGACTTTTTTGGGATGTCTCCCCAGTAGTAGAATAGCTGGCTCAAAGAATATAGACAATTTTGTTATTTTTCTTACATAACTCCAATTTGGTAACCAAAACAGTTGGAGTTCTTCACAGTTTTGTTAGCTCTACCAATGGTATATTTGTGTGCCTATCTTCCTACAACCCTTCAAGAACTGATTGTTCCTGTTTTTTATTCTCTATGCCAATTCATAGTGTAAAACAAAACCATGTTATGTTAATTTGCATTTCTCTTATTATTTATAATTTGAAGTATCTTTTCATATTGTTATTTATGTTTTGTAATTCTTTAGAAAATTGTTCAAATCCTTTGATCATTTATCTGCTGGGAATGGTTTTTGGTGTCAAATATTTGTCAATTTCCTATTTTTTTTCCTTCCCTACATATTTTGGATGTCAAGTTTTTATTGATGATATTTAATGCAAATATTTTTCCATTGTGCCATTTCTCTTCTAATTCTGTCTTTATTGATTTTATTTAGTGCAAAAGAATTTTCATTTTATGTAACTAAAATTATCTAGTTTATCTTTTGTGATCATCTCTATCCCTTCTTTAGGCAAGAATTCTCCCCCTAGCCATAGATTTGAAAGGTATCTGATGTTATTCTTTTGTAATTTATTTATACTGTGACCTTTTATATTCAGATCAAATATCTATTTTGAGTCTATTGTGTAGATTATGTAAAATGTTGCTCTAAACCTGATTTGTACCACACTCCTTTCAGATTTTTCCAGTAGCTCTTGTCAAAAAGCAAACCCTTCCCTAGTCATCTATGTCCTTGGGCTTATCATACAATTGGGCTATCATTTTTTATTGCTTCTGCTTTTCTTTGTTTCTGTTTTTTAGCCAGTGTTAAATAGTTTTGATAAGTATAATATTATTATATAGTTTGAAGTCTAACAATGCTATGCCCCTTCCAGTTGTACATTTCTCATTATTTCCCTTGAGATTCTAAATCTTTTGTTCTTCTAAATGAATTTTGTTATTATTTCTCTAGTTATTTAAGGCATTCTTTTAGTAATTTCATTGGAATAGCACTAATCTATACATTTAGAGAATGTCACTGTTTTCTATTATACTGGCATAGTCTGCCCATGAAAAGTTAATTTCTCTCCAATTGTTAGTCTCATTATTCCTATAAAGAATGTTTTGTAGTTGTATTTATCTAAATCAGTGGTTCCCAAACTTTTTTGGCCTACCGCCCCCTTTCCAGAAAAAAATATTACTTAGCCCCCTGGAAATTAATTTTTTTTATTTTAATAGCAATTAATAGGAAAGATAAATGCTCCTGTGGCCATCATCACTCCCCTGGATCGCTGCACTGATCTAAATCTTACCTGTGTCTTGGTAGTTTAAACTCCTAGATATATTGTACATGTTATGGTTCTCTTTAATAGAATTTCACTTATTGTTTCTTTCTGTCTTTTGTTAGTACTATTTAGAACTGGGCTGTGTTTTCAATCGACAAATTTTTATTAAGTACCAACTATGGGCCAGGAAAACACTGTGTTTTAAGGTCATTTGTCCTCTAAGTCATCCCCTCAAGGACCAACTAGTTATGAATAAACTAAGGCACAGTCGAGGAGGAGTACTAGAGGGAGATCTTGGATAACGTTATTTCTTGGTAGTGTTACTAAACTGGTACAGCAGGGCCCTAGCCATAGTGTACTTGTATTTCAATCAACCAATTAACAAGCATTTACAATGAGCTCACTGTATTTTTAGCACTGTGCTAAGCACTGGCAAGAAAGACACAAAAGACTAAAGACGCTTACGTTCTGGTGGGAGAGACAACAAGTATGTCTATCTGTGTGTACACAATATATACAAAAAAGACTACAAGGTATTTTGGGGGGAAATTGCAGTAGCACCTGGAGATATCAGGAAAGACTTGATTTCAGCAAGTTATTTAAAAATTGGGGCATTTAGGTAGCTCAGTGGATAGAGAACTAGCCCTGGAGATGAAAGGGTTCAAATCTGACCTCAGACACATCCCAGCTCTGTGACCCTGGGCAAGTCACTTAATTCCCATTGCCTAGCTCTTACTATTCTTGTGCCTTGGAAATAAAACACAGTATTAATTCAAAGATGGAAGGTAAGAAAAATTACTATAGAAAACTATTCTTAATTAATTTTTGTTGTGATTTGAAGCATTGCCTGTCACCACCCTTATCCTCCCCTCCCTCTCCGTATTGATTTTTCTCGCCTCTTTCTGTTATATAATTTGCCCCATTCTATCTCTCCCTTCCCTTTTCTCTCAGTGAAACCTTCTCTTTCAGCCCTTGGTTTATCAGTTCAGGAAATGACACATGGAAAAATTCCCTTTACTATTGCAGATAGACAACTGTTCTACAACTTTCTATCTTGAAGAGCTGCCAAGGGCATTACGAGGTTAAATAACCTGACAAAGGTCAAACAGCCAGTAGCTAGAGGAGGCAATACTTGAATCATTATATCACTTAGTGATACATGTAAAAAATCCTGGCAGAAGGGGAAAAAAGCTAAGAAATGCTATGTATACAGATGAGTATATATGGAGGCCAAAGCAAGAAAAATATTCTCAGAGTAGTAAGATTATTTAATTATACTGGGATGTGGGGGATGGGGTGGTCAAAAATATGTGTAGTAATAAAACTGTCAAACCTGTCATCTCTCTTCCCAGTGTGAGTGCAGATCCACTGAATAGTAGACTCAATTATCCCACCTTCGCTACTTCCATTCTAACTGAAAGCCAGTTTTCCCTGAAAGTACCCCAGCTCTCTCACCACTTTCTCTTATGCTAGACAATTCTGCCCTGACTCCCTGCACACAAACATACACAACACACACACTGCTGTGTGTTGTCAGACTCCTTTTCCCCATGACCATCCTTGTTCTGTCACCATCATTCAGAAACCCCTCCACAGCCAACCAGTCAGGCATCAAACATTTATTAAGGGGGCAATGAGGTGGCTCAGTGGACAGAGACCCGGTCCTGGAGACGAGGATTCAAATCTGGCCTCAGACACTTTCTAGCTCTGTGGACCTGGGAAAGTCACCTATCCCCAACTGCTTTGCAAACTTTAAAGGATATGTAAGCACCAGCTATTTTTATTATTTCTTATCTCTACTCAGTCTTCAGTATCACTATCCTTTTCTCTGTTCCTAAACACCAAAGCGCCGCTGGAAGAAATCAAAAAAGGATCATGGCAGAATCTACTACAGATTCATGCTAACTTCAAATTCAACTGCTTAGCAGTCCCTTTTGTTCATCTCTGACCAAATCCCCAGCACCGTCCCCAGAGTTGCTGTACCCAGCCTTCTCTCCTCTCCTTAGCCCCACAAATTCCACTTCTCTCCCACTTTGTTGGGTAGCCAGGTAGCAGAGTAGATAGAGCTCTGGGACTAAAGTCAGGAGACTTCAAATCTGTCCTCAGACACTTATTAGCGGCATGACCCTGGGCAAGTCACTTAATTCTGTTTGCCTCAGTTTCCTCATCTGTAAAATGAGCTGCAGAAGGAAATGGCAAAGAGCTCCAGCATCTTTGCCAAGAAAACCCCAAATGGAGTCATGAAGAGTCAGACACAACAGAAAATGACTGAACCACAACCCACTTTCTCACAACAGAAGATGTCACCTCCTACTTTACTGAGAAAAGTGGGGCCATATATTTTGGGCTTCTTTATCTCCTTTCTTCCACACCTCAAAACTCTGTTTTCTCACCCATCTTTTCCTTCCTTCTCATCTCAGAAGATGAGGTGTTCCTCTTTCTGCCATCGCTAACCCCTCTCCTTATACCCTTGATCCTATTTCCTCTAGGAACTTGTCCCACTATTCTTTCTGTCTCTCGTCCTCAGTCCTCCTCTCTCTATTGCCTCTTCCCACCCAGTCCTGAGTCTCCCAGTAAGCTATTTATGCTATCATTCACCGGTCTGGTGGTTAAACATTCCATCATCATCCATGCCACATGACCATGATATCTGGCATCTTTCCCTGTGAAAGACTGCTTTCAATATATTTGTTCCTGCTGCCATTCTTTGAAGCATGCCTTCCCACTGAGATTTTGCACTTCATTCTTTCCCAAGAGCTTGGCTCTTTGTATATTGACATAGACCAGCATCCCAGGCTGCTCTCTGGGGTCAAACATTCTTGCCTTACTTTGGGGGGCACCTCCTCACCTCTGTTCTCTACCAACACTTTCCACTTTCCCTTTTTTGGAAAGATTTTAATTGCCAATCCAAAATACCCAGCAGATGGTAGAGTTGTGAATTGATCCAACCATTCAGGATGGCAATTTGGAACTATGCCCAAAGGGCTTTAAAAGACTGCCTGCCCTTTGATCCAGCCACACCACTGCTGGGTTTATACCCCAAAGAGATAATAAGGAAAAAGACTTGTACAAAAATATTTATAGCCGCACTCTTTGTGGTAGCAAAAAATTGGAAAATGAGAGAATGTCCTTCAATTGGGGAATGGCTGAACAAATTGTGGTATCTGTTAGTGATGGAATATTATTATGCTAAAAGGAATAATGAACTGGAGGAATTCCATGTGAACTGGGACAACCTCCAGGAATTGATGCAGAGTGAAAGGAGCAGAACCAGGAGAGACTGATACACTGTGTTACAATCGAATGGAATGGACTTCTCTACTAGCAGCAATGCAATGATCCAAAAGATTTCTGAGGGACCTATGAGTAAAAACACTATCCACATTCAGAGGAAGAACTGTGGGAGTAGAAACACAGAAGAAAAACAACTGCTTGATCACATGTGTTGATGGGGATATGATCAGGGTTGTAGACACTAAAGGATCACCATAATGCAAATATCAATAATATGGAAATGGGTCTTGATCAATGACACATGTAAAATCCAGTGAAATTGCTCATTGACTACAGAAGGAGGGAGGAGGAGAGGGAAAGAACATGAATCATGGAACCATGGAAAAAATTTCTTAATCAATAAAAAAAAAAAATCATAAAAAAAAATGCCCAACAGAAGTCCTTTGAACTCTTAGTTTATTTAAACTCAGTAGTATACTGAAGCCTTCTAGAAGCTTAGAACAACTTTAAGTTACTTCTCTGCCTCATTTAGCCAAATCGGTAGTTTCCTACATACATATCAAACAGTAATCAATTACTGGGTGAGAGGGGAAAAAAACAAATGTATTTATGGTTCTTTGGTGCCCTCTACCTGTGGCTAAATAAATGGCATAGAGAAAACCAAATAAACACGTAGACTTATTATGGTTGTGGTTGCTCGTTGTTATTCTTCTAGAATCATTTGGTCGTTGGCGTTATCATTAATAGTGGCGATGGTAGGTCATAATTAGGTAATGCATTTTCTTCATGACAATCCAGTGAGGTGAATGTTGCAAATATTATTCACGAGATACTGTAAAAGTGGTGGATGTGAAATATTTATGAGGCATCCACAGTGCCCTAGATTCTGAATAGAACCTGCAAAATGATGGCTGATTTCTTGATCTTAAACTGTCAGTAAGTTACACAGAGAAACAGTGTGGAATAATAAAAGGAGCACAAAATTGGGAGTCAGGATACTGCCACTGACTCACCTGGTCAAACACTTCTCCTCTTTAACTTGTTTCTTCTGAAAAAGGAGATAATCTCAGAGGTTCCTCACAGTTCTAATGGTCTACCATTCTGTGGTTATTGAACACCTACTCTGGGAAACAAGTGTAGAAAACAGAAAATGGATTAGACATCATCATCATCATCATCATAGCAATTTTTCATTTTTTTATTTTTCCATGGTTCCATGATTCATGTTTTCTCCTTTCCCCTCCCAGAGCTGACAAGCAATTCCACTGAGTTATACATATATATAAATAATAGCATTTGAGGTGTTTAAAGTATTTTACAAATATTTTCTCATTTTATCCTCATGGCAACCCTAGAGAGATAGATACTATAATTATCCTCATTTATGAATGTGGAAACTGAGGTAGATATATGTTAAGTGAGTTTCTAGTAAGTATCTGAAACTGAATTTGAACTTTGATCTTCCCAATTCCAGGTCCAAGATTGTACTATATAGTATATTTTATGTAGCACCAGGGTGGGACAGAGCCAAGACCAATGTGGGGATGTGATAAGAGGCCAATTTGAAGAACTTTCTAACAATAAGGACTGAGCCACCAAATGAAGCTGTGCGTTCCTAGTTCCCAGAAACATCCAGAGTTTGGATGCCTCCTGGTTAGGAATGATTTAGAACGTCATCCATGCCAAACGATACAAGATGTACCAGATGACCTCTGAGATCCCTTCCGGCTCCAACAGTCCATCATCCTACATGGCCCCATCTTCAGCAAGATAACTCTGCAAGGCAGCCTGCACGTGGTCATCCCACTGCCCCAGAAGAAGACTCATGCAGCCAAAATACCTAATATAGATTTATATATTCTTTGTCCATTTCTGCTTTCTCTTTCTGGTTTTAAGCATGTTTTTGGCTCCGTTGGATAATAAGAGGAGGAAGGGGAATTTCTAGGAAAGTTTGAAAGAGGTAAATGGGCACTTGGAGAGCTCATCAGAACACATGGAGCCTTTCGGGGTTTTGCTCTGAGTCCCAAAAGCCTTTGCCTCAGAGCCAGCCTGGAAATGAATCATGAAATGGGCAAGTCGTTCCCAGGGAGCTCCCCACTCCCTCCGCCTCCTACCTACCCTCTGGCTTGGTCCACTGGCTGAACAGCCTGTGCTCACAGGGCTCTGTTAACAGCTGGGAAGGCCAATGGGAGGTTAACTGGCCCAGATGTCTTTATATTTCATAAGGAAAATTCTTGAATATTAAAAAAGAAATATCTAAATGTTTTAAATAAATATTAAATTATTTAAATTTTTACTTTAAAATTTAGTCATTTAAAATATTAAAAATAAATGTTAAATTAAATTTTAAAAATAAAATTTAAAAACATTAAAAAGAATAATCCTCCAGTGATGTATGTGTGTATATATGTGCATGTGCATGCACACATACACACACATTTATATGTATATTTTGCATATATATACCTCTAGTTCCATTGGTGGGAAAAAATTGTGGGTAGAGAGAAGAATGCCTTCATGGCATGCATACTCCAATTGCAATAAAAAGGCACTATTTATCTATCTATGTCTATCTATCTATACATATAGATAGAGAGAAATCTTCCAGGCAAGGTTTAAGGAATCCTGCTTCCTCCTACCCTCATCCTAAGTATGTCCCCTTGGGAGAAAGAAAGAAAAAAAGAGAAAAGAAAGGAATAAGCATTTATACATTTATATATTATTTATATTTATATTATTTTATTTATATATTTACATATAATATATTATTTACATTTTATATTATATTATTTATGTTTATGTACAATATAGTATATTATTTATGATTCATATTATTTATATGTTTATGTGTGGTGTTATATTATTTATATATTTATCTATGATATATACTATTTATAATATTTATACTATGCATGCCTGGCACTGTGCTGAGCACACTACAAGTATTATTTCATTGATTCTCACAAACAACCCTGCCGGTTAAGTGGTAGCATCCTCCCCATTTTACAGTTGAAGAAACTGAGTTAAATAAACTATTATTTAATAATTTGTTAATATTAATCATCATTATTATGCCCAATCCCTTCTCTTTGAAAGGTTTTAGGAACAGGCCCAGGATCACACAGCTAGACAGTGTATGAGGCTGGATTTGAACTGAGATCTTCCTGACTACAAGCCTAGCCCTCTATGTACTCTGCCACCTCACTCTGTCTGGGTGCAAATTAAAAGAGAGAAGCACTCAGCATTGGAAGCCTCGAGGTGACAGCCATTAGAGGAGAGGGGAATTGGGGAAGACTTGGAGATTTCTAATAAATGCTTAGAAACAATATCCGTAATGGACAGATTTCTTTAGGGAAGAATAAGAAAGGGCTGGGGTGCTACCCTTCAAGCCAGCCATAGCATTGCTGGATTTGTACCCCAAAGAGATCATAGATAAAAAGACATGTACAAAAATACTCATAGACATGCTTTTTGTGGTGGCAAAAAACTGGAAAACAAGGGTATGCCCTTCATTTGGGGAATGGCTGAACAAATTGTGGTATATGCTGGTGATGGAATACTATTGTGCTCAAAGGAATAA
>NC_058130.1:201469107-201507438 GCF_016433145.1 Gracilinanus agilis
GAAGGAAGGAAGGAAGGAAGGAAGGAAGGAAGGAAGGAAGGAAGGAAGGAAGGAAGGAAGGAAGGAAGGAAGGAAGAGAGAAAGAAAGAAAGAAAACTTGAAAGAAAGAGAAAGAAAAAAGGTAGAGGAATTTAACTTGTTTTCCTTTTCCCCAGAGACCAAAACTAGTAGGAAACTGTTGAGAATCAGATTTAGATTTAATATAAAGAAAAAATTCATAATAGTTGGAGGAGCAAGTGGTACAATGATAGAGTACCAGACTTGGAGCCCAGAAGACTTGAGTTTAAATCTTGCCTCAAACATTTACTAGCTGTGTGACCCTGGGCAAGTCACGTAAACCTTCCTCAGTGCCAATTTCCCTGTCCATAAAATAGGGACAGTGATAGAACCTACTTTATATGGTTATTGTTAGGCTCAAGTGAGGTAATGTACATTTAAATGTATACATGTATATAAGTTTTTAAGTACACATATATACTTATTTGTAAATTTATAAATGTATATTTTTAAGTACATAAGTGTACTTAAAGCATCATCTAAATTACTATTATGATTATTAAATCAAATGGGCAGCCTCAGGAGGTATTGATCTCTTTGTCACTGCAAGTGTTGAAATGGGGACAGGATGACTACTTGTTAGTGAAGTTTTAAAAGGTTTTGTACAATATGTGAAAATCTGAACCAATTTTAGCAGCGTGATACATAGATGTAGTCAGGAAAACTGGGTTTAATTGGGTCTATCATACATCCTAACCATGTGACCACTTCTCAGTATCCCCAAGTAACTCTTTTTTTGTTTATTTGTTCTAAATTACAGAACTGTACCTTTTTGGTACCTTATTTTTGTACATTGTACCCCCAGAGAAAATTCCTTCTATCAAAGCAGATTGGCTGCCCAAATGCGATTTAGGGTCTTAGAGAGATACTTTAAAGATAAAGAAGTGAAGTGACTTACTCAGGGTCACATTTTCAGTATTTATCAAGGACAGGACTTGATTCCAGGCTAACTCTCTGTCACAGCCTGGTGCCTTTCATCTTGGACATAATAGACACTTAATAAATGTTCATTGAATTATTGTTCATTGAATTATTGAATACAGAGGACAATAAGGGTAATTGAAGTACTATTATTGCTTGTGTTTTTTTCCCTGTAGCCGGATCCTGCTGGCAGAGATATTTCCATCCGTCCAATCCTGGAGCACTGTGAGAACAGCCACATGACAATTTGGCTCGGCATTGTCTATGCCTACAAAGGTCTCCTTATGGTAGGCTTCTCTTGTATTGTTCATTGTTGGTGTCTGCCATATATACCCTTATGTTAGCTAAGTGCATGTTCCTTGCTATAAAGCAAGGGTGGGGAGTTGTTTGCTTTTAAAAACTGAAGACTAAATATACAACATGACTCGATTTAAATTGTCAAATAAAAAAGGTGATCTTTTAAAATTCAGAACAGTATATTCAGATTTTTTAGATTAGTCACAAACACTAAAAAATAGAAAACCTCACTTCAGTTCAATACTACATACTACGTAAGGGGAGCAAGTAAAGAATGAAAGGCAGAGTTGGGATGAAGAAGCCTATGATTTTTCATTTGTTTATTTGGTTTTAAGTTTGGGGTTTTTTGTTTTATAAGATTATACTTACAAAAATGAATAATATGGAAATATGTTTTTCATAATAATACATGTATAACCCAGATTGAATTGCTGGCCAGTTCCAGAAGAGGGGAAGAAAGGAAGGAGAAAGACAATTTGGATTCCATAACTTTGGAAAACTTATGTGGAAATTTGTTATTACATGTAATTGGTGAAAAAAATTTTTTTTGTTTAATTTAAAATAAAAAACAAAAAAGAATGAAAGGCAAGAGACAGAAAGGAGTAGAAGATAAATAAGTAGAAAGGAAAAGAATCATATAGATAAAAGAGCCATAGAGATAGAAGAGAGAAAAAGGAGACAGAGACAGAGAAAGAAAAAAGAAAGAGGAGAGTGAGAAAAAGAGAGAGAAAAGAGCAAGAGAAAGAGAGGGGAGAGAGAAAGAGAAGAAAGGGAGAGAGGAAGAGGAAGAGAGGAAAGAAAAACAGAGGAGAGTAAAAAAAGAGAGAAAAGAGGGGGAGAGAAAAAGAGAAGAGAGAAAAGAGGGAGAAAGGAAGAGAAGGGGGAAGAGAAAGAATAAAGAGAGAACAGAAGAGGGAGATCAAAAGGGAGAGAGAAGACTGGCTCAGTAGGTTTGGGGATCAATGTTGGTCACATTCTATTTCATAGGTATCACCTGTTAACAGCTTTTTGAAATGTTATTTAGCTAACCACTTTAACTTGAAATGTTACTTAGCTTAACCACTGTTTATAGCTCTTTAGCTGCGCTGATCCTTAAACTATTGAAGTCCTATGACCAATGGGACAAGTGGAACAGTTTATTACAATAGAGATAAAATTCAGGCTATGGCATTAGTGACCATTAATATCACTCAAGAGCCAGCTAAAGTCAAGCCAAGAACTTTGGACCAGAGGTTGCCCAAATCCAGGGCTCCAAGTCCTTATGGAGACAATGCAAAAGAGCTCCTGCATGGAAAAGAATGGAGTCTATTTTTCAGTGAACAAGAAAATTCTGTTGACTTCATGGTTCAAGTTCCCAGTGGAATCTGTTTGTCATTGCCCTTATTCCAGGTCCCCCAAGTTCCTAGTCCTATAAAAAAATTCCCCAAATATCAGTTCCTGAACCATCCTGGACAGATTCCACATAATCATCTTATAGGCTTATTGGTAAGGCCTCCAGACTGACCCTACTTTTGTTTCTGAAACCAAAGGTCAGTTAATCATTCTTTAAATCAACCTACATTTTTATAACGTTTTATATTTGGCAAAGTTTACAACCTTGAAAACCTTTGAAGCTAAAAAAAAAACCTCAAAGGTTTTTAAGGCTTATGACCACCCTATGAGGCAGGTACACTCAGCTAATATTGATTTCCCTTTGACTAAAGCTTTAGCTTAATCCCTGTGGCCTGTTGTAATTACTCAGGGACTACTGCAGATTCTGATAGCTTAGAACACCATCAATACCACACACCATCCCTTCACTTCTACAGAGATGAAGGAGCTGGGGAGGAGGAGGGAGTCTCCCTCTCCTGCTGACCCAAGCAGAGCTTCTCCAACTGCCAATGAACAGAACACCCATCCAGAGGCTCCAAGCCTGGAAGAAAGTGAAGTCACTCAACCCCCATTGCTAGCCCTTACCATAGAACTAATACACAATTTTGATTCTAAGATGGAAAGTAAGGATTTAAAAAAGAAAAAATGACAGGTAATTGGTGAGCTGAATAGCTTTCTGGCCCAGGAGTGATTATAAAAGGACTTTCCCTCATACCAGGTCAGAGTGGGCTTCCTAAAATCCAGGAACAAAGACTAGACCATTTCCTGGGTGATTGTAGCCAATTCTTTGCCAACTAACTTTAAAGATTCACCAGGAAATTACAAAACCATCCATGGCCTCGGGAGGGCAGATGACATTTACATCTCCTGCCACTCTGGAATGGGCTACTAGCAATAGAGGTGACATTCTAAGCCCAGTGCCACTACCTGGTAGGAATACCATATTTTATCCCTGTATTGGAGAACCTGCCACATGCCAGGGGCTGCTCCCCTCCCCCTTTCCACCCCACCAGAGGACATTTCTCACATGCCCCACCCCTCTGCCCAACAGCCAATGGGAGTGCTTCCTCCCCTCACCCTCTCCACCCCTCCTGAGGACATTTCTCACATGCCCCACCCCTCTGCCCAACATCCAATGGGAGTGCTTCCTCCCCTCACCCTCTCCACCCCACCTGAGGACATTTCTCACATGACCCACCCTTCTGCCCAACAGCCAATGGGAGTGCTTCCTCCCCTTATCCTCTCCACCCCACCTGAGGACATTTCTCACATGACCCACCCTTCTGCCCAAAGCCAATGGGAGTGCTTCCTCCCCTCCCCCCTCTCCACCCCATCTGAGGACTTTTCTCATGTCACCCACCCCTCTGCCCTGTAGCCAATAGGAGCACTTCCACCTTTCCCTGTCTGGGGCAAGGGGGACTCACATGCCACATGAGGGTTGCATTTGGGCACTCGGTCTCTAAAAGGTTCACCATCACTATATCCCAATTCAACCTCATCATCAGAATTTAACCTATCTTTACCCAGACCAAAAGGTGTCAACTACACATTGAGAAGGAGCTATTCTTTGTGTCCATTCCTATGTCCAATACACCTGGGGAGAAGGAATAGAGAGACATTATCACCTAAAAGCCTCAGTTTGGAGCCCCAGAGAAGGAGAGCTTCTCTATTGCTATTTCTGAGAAAGGAAATTTGTTTTGCTTGACAATGCATATATGGGTTTTAGGTTGTTTGTTTTGTTTCAACTGGGAGTAAGTGAGGAGAAAGGAAATAAGGATGAGGTAGCCAAAAAGAAAGAAAAGAAAGTCATTGAATTTTTTTTAGTACACAGAAGAGAACAGAAGGAAGGCCAGAAGTTATCACAGACAAGCAAGACAGCTTTGAAAGTCACAGGTTGCATTTATTATGTCTTAACATATTAATTTAATATATTACAATTTTTTTAAACGTTTACCTTCCACCTTAGAATCATTAATGTGTATTGATTCTAAGGCAGAAGAGTGGTAAGGGCAAGACAATGGGGGTTAAGTGACTTGCCCAGGGCCACACAGCTAGGAAGTGTCTGGGATCAGATTTGAACCCAGGACCTCTGGTCTCTAGACCTGGCGTTCTATCCACTGAGTCACTCAGCTGCCCCAATATATATTACAATTTATATGTTTACTAAACTACTATTTCAAAGAAAAGCAAGTCTTAAGAAAATGGCAGTTTTGTGTGCAATCTTTTAAGTTCTACTATGCATATAAAAAGGCTCTTTTTATTAGATATTTTTTAAGTTCAGAACAAAAGTGAAAAATGTGTTTTTTAAAAGATAAACTCCCTTCATCAAATATTCATCAGCTATGATGTAAAAACAAAAGGCATTAATGCAATTTTTTTTTTACTTTTTTGACCACTATCAGTGGAGAATTCATCAAGAATGGGATACTATCCATTTGTTTACATGTATACTCACTCCATGAGGATAAATGAAAAAAAGTGTGGAAACTGTCATCGTGGGCCAACAGCAGAGTATTTGGGTGTAAGGGTAACCCTGCAAATTTGTAAACTGGGGGTTCTGGTGATCTTGAATGAGCTATGAAGCCTACACATGAACAAAGGACAGGGTGAAGACCCTGCCAGGATCCCTACAATCTCTCTGAGCCTTGAACAGCTCTTCCATGGATTTTATCACTAATTTGCCCCCTATATTAGGCATCCGCCCTAAAAAGGCACCTTTTCTTCCTTGCTCATAGCTCCCACTGCAATTAGAACTGCCCTAGCCATTCCTGCAACATCTTTAATCTCCATAGGCCTAAGAGATTTGGGCCTTTCTCCTTATTTTCTACCCTATTAGCCTATTTGACCTTACAGGTCAAAATACACCACTCCCCCACTCCTCTGGCCCAATGTATTACACAAGCAAGATGAACAAATTATAATCCCAGAATCAGGCTTCTTAAATCATATTTTACATCTCTGGCAGTCTGGTGAAGCCTATGGACCCATTCTCAGAATAAGGTTTTTAAATACATAAAATAAAACACATAAAATTACAATGCTAATCGTATTGAAACACATTTATTCCTTCCACACCGAGACTTCCCCATCACGGTTTCACTGTCATAGTCAACATAAGAAATTAAAGGGAAATTCGTGGGGAGAGTTTTGCAAAAGCCACAGCCAACACACAAAGGCCAGGAGGTGACAAAGAAAAAGTTTAGAAACTCAGAAGTGCATACTTAACCTAAATTTACAAGATACTATAAACATCCCATAAAAGAAAAAATTCAGATTTTTTTTCTCCAATACAAAATGAGGGCCAAAAAATTTTACATGTTTTTTTCCAGCTTGCAACATACCACTAGACCCCTAGATGTGGAAGGGATAACTGTATAGTTATTAAAATATTTTTCAAACAAATTCAAAGACCCCCTAAAATCCATTAGGACAAGGAGTCCATGAACCCTTGTTTAAGAACCTCTACCCTAGAACAATCCTCAAGTGTTATGTTTCTCAGCAACTGTTTTGTTTTATTGTTTTATTGACCTTTCTTATTAGCCACCAAGCAATTTTTTATTCAATAGCTTTATGCATATCTACTCCCAGAAGACAACTTTCTTTTTTCTGAATTAAACTCCACCCTCTGTTCTCTCTTCTACTTATTCTCTGAACCGCAATTTCTACAGTTAACCAGCACTTGGAGGAGTTGAAAGCTGTGAAGGTAGTTTTATAACTCACTCTGGACAGCTCCAAGGCCCCCAATAACTCAATAATACCTGCTGAACCTTTGCAGGTGGGAGATAAGGCAGAAAGCCACAAAACTTGTCATATCTGACTATACTACCAAGAAACAAGAGCAAAAGTCCACTGGAACCTTCTGGATTCCACAAGAAATAAGACTATTGCCCTTCAAAATGGCCAATGGCCTTGAGCTCATCCCAATGCAATTGGGGAAATCTTTAAGTAGGGAAAAGGATAGAAACACATATTGCCAAAACTAAATTACCAGGGTAAAGGGGGAAGGATAGGGAGGGCAAAAAGAATTGGGGATATTTATACAAGGGTCAAGATAGACAGGTAAACAGGTATTAATCAGATTCCAGATCTAGGAGAGTCTACTAAAGTTTAAGAAACCAAAATGTAGTAAGAATTGATATTTTGTCTAAGCCCAGAAGCTTAAGTCTTTCAGTTCTGGTTGCTTGAATGCCCCCACCCTAACTCGGAAGACCCCTCATTCCCAAGGGTCCAGTGACAAACTGACACCCTTTTCCCCACCACTATAACCACATTGTGCAGATTCAGCCCTACATTCCCCATATTTCCAGTTTCTCCCATTCCCAGTTCCCTCAGTTCCAATTTCCCTTCAATCCCTAAGTATGGGCCCTTGGACTGAATTATTAACCTGAAATCTGCATTCCTATTTCATAGTGTTTTTACTAATGATCCTGGACTAATCCTATCTGTCTCTGACACATCCTAGAGACCACTATTTACACTAGACTGATCCTGTGAGTATCTCTCTGAGAGTGACTATGGCTCACTCCCGTTACCCAAGATTCACTTTCAGTCCCTGTGGAACCTGTTAATGATTCAAGAATGTCTGTGTACTCCGCTACCCTGTCTCTGTTGTGAAGGCTGATGAAATGTAGAAAAGTGGGCTCTTGGTGGATAAATCCACCCTAATTATGCCGTTTCCTTTAAACAGCACTTTCTAAGCAGCTTGCAGCTATGAGCTAAAAGAGGCTGGTGATTTTACCAAAGCATTTCAGGAGTTCCTTTCTCTCTGTATAGAGGAAATTTTTAGGAATTTTCTTAAACAACCCATCACTAAACTGGAATGGTGCTACCTAAAACAGCCCAACAAATCATTAAAAGTCAACCTCATGAATTTATTAGGCACCTAACCATTTGATAAAGGCAACTGACTAAACATAGAAAACTACTACTAATTACTGGCTAGCTGGCTGAAGGTTCAACACCACCCTGGTGGCCTTTGATGAAGCAAGGGTCAGCTCTGAGAAAAGCTTTCCTCTTCACTTTTTCCTTTGTTTCTCTTGGAAAGTGATTCATCTCTTTTCTCCTAAGCCACAAGCCATGGGTTTTCTAGAAGAAGCAACAGCAGTGTCCAGAGGAGCTAAGGACCAGTTGTACCAATGAGTTGAGTGAAGACATGGAGAAGAGTTGAGAAAAAAACTCCTGAAGCTACAGCCTTCTTGGGAGAGTCAGGCCCCAGAGCCAAGAATCCTCCCTGTCCCCCATATGGGTTCTAGTTCTTTCCAAATGAGCATAGCAGAACTTGGGCCAGGATTTCAGCTGAGTACAAAATTGAAAACCACAAAAAAAGCATCAAAACCATAATTCCCTCCCCAGATCTATGACCAGGGAGACCAGCAGAGTGACTCACACAGAAGAGAAGCCATTTCTCTCTTCTTTTTTTTTTTTCTAACCCTTACCTTCCATCTTAGAATCATAACTGTGTCTTGGTTCCAAGACAGAAGAGCAGTAATGGCTAGGCAATGGTGATCAAATGACTTGCCCAGGGTCACACAGCTAGGAAGTGTCTGCGCTCAAATTTGAACCCAGGACCTCTAATCTCTAGGCCTGGCTCTCAGTCCACTGAGCCACCCAGCTGTGCCAAAGCTGCACAAAGACATCTGGGGATGTCAGAGGTGTGTTGCCTTGGCCATATTTATTACCTGAAGGTGTGCCTCCCCATTTGTGAAGTCTCTAAGCTTCCAGGCTTTCCAATGATGTAGTGCGCATCTGTGAAAGAGTATACCCGATGTTTTATAGGGATGTTTTGTTACTACCTGTCTTACTATATACCATTTCAGTAAATGATTTGACTTTAAGCTAATTGTGTCCTCTGGCTAACTATCCAAAGGGGGGGAATTGTATACTAGAATTTTAAGAGGGTAGATCCACAAATTACCTTGAACCTAGAATAGACCCTCAGGGGGCCAAACCGGTGAATGCAAATTGGATGAAAGGAGTAACCTAAAGAAGCATTATTATGTGTGTGTGTATATACATATATATAATGCATATGTATATGACAGAAATTAGCTTTATTTATTAATAATTCAAGGTGAATGAGTGTAACCAGCACATACACACTGAGATCAATGAGATACAAGGACATCTGTGTGTTGTAACTGACAGAACATTAACATTTTAAAACACTTCAATGAAAATATTTGATTAAATGCCAATGCTTTAAACGCCACTAAAAATTCAATCCAGTTTAAAAACGTCAACATAATTGACTATGATTTAATTTGTGCTCTAGAAAACCTGTTCAGATTCCCAAATGGAAAGACTTTTATGAAAGAATTTGAAATCTAAATCATTATCAAATTATTTGTATACACGTATAACATACATATATATAAATGAGTGTGTGTGTGTTTTGAAAAAGTGTTTAGCCCTATTCAGTCTCAGAAAGGATGAATTCCATCTGCCCTTAATTCTCTTCTAGAGTGCTATTAAACTCAGATAGAAGCAAGAGCCACTCAAAGGTACCTAAGGATCCTTGCAGCTCATATATTGACTTAGAAAGCCACATATTGGGGGGCAGTTTGGTGGCTCAGTAGATGGAAAGCCAGGCCTAGAGATGGAGGTCCTGGGTTCAAATCTGACCTCAGACACTTCCTAGCTGGGCAAGTTATTTAACCCCTATTGCCTAGCCCTTACCATTCTTCTGCCTTGGAACCAAGACCCAGGGTTGATTCTAAGACAGAAGGTAAGGGTTTGTTTTTTTTTTTAAGCCACATATTAACATTTTCTTTGCTTTATTGTATTTTTACTTATTTTGTTAAATGGTTCCCAATTACATTTTTAAACCCTTACCTTCTGTCTTAGAATTAATACTAAGTATTGGTTCCAAGGCAGAAAAGCAGTAAGGACTAGACAATTGAGGTCGAGCGACTTGTCGTGCAGGTAGAAAGTATCTGAGTCCAGATTTGAACCCAGGACTTCCAGTCTCCAGGTCTGGGTCTCTATCCACTGAGCCACCTACTTGCCCTTTCCCAATTACATTTTAATCTGGTTCAGTTCACACTCAAGAGTGTCAGGAGCTGTATTTATCCACATCTTTTACCTCTGGTGTAAAATATGGACTGGAAGTAGAACAGACTAAAGGCAGAAATGCCAGTTAGGACACTATCACAAAAGCTGAGGCTATAAGACATAGGAACCTGTATTAGGGCTTATGGAGGTAGACTAACAGGATATAACAGATAATTGGATATAACAGGATATAACAGATAACTGGTAAGTGATGAAGAGAAAAAACTAAAGGACTGTAAGATTTAGAGCTGGACAATACCTTGACACCAGTATGGCACAGTAGATCTGACGTAAGAGAATCTGCGTTCAATTACTGTCACTAATACTTGAGTGATCTTGGACTAGTCACTTATCTTCTCTGGGTCTCAATTTCCTCATCTGTAAAATGAGAAGGTTAGACCAGCTGGCCTGTGAATTTCCTTCTAACTCTAGATCTATGACTTAAGTTCAACTGCCTCGTTTTATATATGGAAAGTGCAACCCAGAGAAATGAAGAAGTTTGTCCAAAAAAGATTTAGAAATTTAAAAGTGAAAAAGAAAGAGGAAAGGGCATTATTTTGAGAGGATGGTAAAGTCAAGAAAAGAGGGCTTTTTTTTTTTTTTGATAGAGAGAAAGAAGCCAGTGGATAAGAAAAGGTTGAAAGAAAGAAAAAGGGTAGAGGGGATTATTGATGGGACCAGCTAGAGCAAGGGAAGGGAGGAAAGTGTGGTACAAGTGTGTGAACAGTTAACAATACAAGACAGTACAATGAATCTGAGGAATTCGGAGAATTTTGGGAAGGTTTGCATGACCAGCTGCAAGATGAAGAAAACAAAACCAGGAGAACAATATTCAAAATGTACAATGCTGTAAATAAAAAGAACACGGAAAATGAAGCTGATGGCTGTTCAATTATAATAGCCAATCGGCTCAAAAAAGAGATTAGGAAATCCATCTCATTCCTCTCTTTGGGGGATTATGGGTACGGAATGTAACATAAAACTTTCAGACATGGATGTTGAATGGTTTTTCTTTGGAGCAATAAAAGGTTTACAGGTGTAGGGTAGAGCAGAGAAGAGAGGCAAATATCCAGAAATTTCTATAAGGTAAAAATAAAGACTGCCAATAAATTTTTCTTTTATTTCTTAAAGGGCAAGAAAGAGCAAAAGATGGTAGGTGATCTGTTGATAGTCCTTTCCCAAGGTTCGACTAGGACTAATATGATGCCACACAGGTATTCTGAGGCTATTTGCCCATTCCTGGGTAGTCTCAAGGAAATGCCTAACAGTTCCCTAGCCTGGGAGCTATAGAGCCACCCTGACTCACTTAGCCAGAGAGGGATATAAATCTTCACATTTCCATACTATTTTAAAAGTGACAAAAAGCACTGACACGAAGATAACCTTGCGAAGTAGAAAATGGCACCATCCTTTCCTTAATTTTATGAATAAGGAGCCTGAGGCTCAAAAAAAAAAAAAAGACTTCTCCAAGGTCACCCAAGTAAAATAGGATCATAGGGAAGACTTGAACCCTAATCTACCAGCCCCAGTCCAGTGGTCTTTCCAGCACATCACTCTGTGTGTTCTTTTTGACTCTGATGATATCTGCTATTCCTTCCATGGGTTAATACTGTTTGGTTTATTTGTGGGTACATACAGCTCATTTCCTGGCACCAGGACACTGGCACAATTATGCTGTGAGAATTTATTTTTCATATACTGGATTCATTCCTTTATATTAGGGAGAATTACTATGTATTTATGGGTCTGGGATCTGGGTCAGTGATAGCATCTAGTCTGCTGCCTTTTATCTTTGGGAATACCAAAGAATGTTTTCCTTTTTTTTTTTTTTTTTTTTCTTTTTTTTAACCCTTACCTTCCGTCTTGGAGTCAATACTGTGTATTGGCTCCAAGGCAGAAGAGTGGTAAGGGTAGGCAATGGGGGTCAAGTGACTTGCCCAAGGTCACACAGCTGGGAAGTGTCTGAGGTCAGATTTGAACCTAGGACCTCCCATCTCTAGGCCTGGCTTTCAGTCCACTGAGCTACCCAGCTGCCCCCAGAATGTTTTCCTTTTTAACAAGATTTGGTTAATAAATGAAGGAGACAAGGGTTCTTTTCCTGTGGATGTGACTGCCCATCTATCAGTTTGCAGAAGGGCTGAGGGTCTGATGGACTACTTCTTAGTTAGATTATCACCAATTAAAGATGTCTTGGGATGGTCAAGAGAGGGGCTGAATAATGAACTCCAAAAAAATCTATGTCAGGCTGCCTAACCCAGCTGGGGTTGTCCCTGCTCATGAGAGACAAGCATGGAGACCTCTATCACTTTGTCAGTTTTGATGCTGATCTAACCAATAAACTAGATATAATCAATATCAACTTAATATAATAATGATCTCGTGATCATTTTAATCATAACAAATCCATGTATGTATTAGTTTAGAACTGGGGTTGGACCTGCAGTTTCAATGGTAGAGGGAATCCTATGTGAAGGAACTACCCTTATCCAAAGCAAATCAGTACCTCATCTGTGACTTCTAGGAACAGACAACTGACCATTGAGAGGTGAAGGGACTTGACCAGGATCCCACAGTCAGTTTGTGTCAGAAGTGGGACTTGCGGGGGCAACTGGGTAGCTCAGTGGATTGAGAGCCAGGCCTAGAGATGGGAGGTCCTAGGTTCAAATCTGGCCTCAGACACTTCCCAGCCGTGTGACCCTGGGCAAGTCATTTGACCCTCATTGCCTAGCCCTTACTTCTCTTCTGCCTTGTAGCCAATACGCAGTATTGACTCCAGGACAGAAGGTAAGGGTTTTAAAAAAAAAGAAGTGGGACTTGAACTCAGGTCTTTCTGACTACAAGGCTAGTTCTGTATCATTTCATCACACTTAAAAAATAATAATAACAGGGGCAGTGAGGTGGGGCAGTGGATAGAGCACCAGGTCTGGAGTCTGGATGACCTGGGTTCAAATCTGACCTCAGACACTTCTTAGCTGTGTGACCCTGGGCAAATCACTTACCCCCTGTTTACCTAGCCCTTGCTCTTCTGTTTTAGAGTTGTTACTAAAACAGAAAGTAAGGGGTTAAAAAATAAATTCATTTCATTTCTTAGATAACATGATATTATGTATACATTTGAATTTTTCTTTGAAAATGAGACTTTAACAAAACCTAGACTTCCTAGAGCCACCTTCTCTCATTTTTCCCTACACTCAGAATATTGATATTAGAGGTAGTTAGTGTAATGGACTGGCAATCAGGAGACCTGAGTTAGCATCTCCAAGTGCCAGACCTAGAGTCAGGAAGACCAGCTTCAGACAAGTACTAGCTGTGAGACCCTAGGCAAGTCACTTCACCCTATTTCCCTCAGTTTCTTCATCTGTAAAATGAGCCAGAGAAGGAAATGGTAAACCACTCCGGTATCTCTGCCAAGAAAACCCCAAAAATGAAGAGAAAGGCACAATTGAAAATGACTTACCAATAGCTGTGTGACATTAGTCAAGTAATATTATTTCTCTGGACCTCAATTTCCTAATCTATAGAATGGGAGTAATAAATAATAATCCACCTCAGAGAGCCATTGTGAGTAGTACACTTTGCAAACTGTAGGGCGTTATATAAAATCTTATATAAAACTAATCTCCAGCCTCTCTTCTTCCCTTCATCCATTTTGTTTAGGAATCCTGTTTAAGGACAATAGTGGGTAAGAAGAATTAAATTTGTTCTTTTCTGCCCCAGAAGACAGAGCTAGAGGCAGTGGGTAGAAGTTACCCAATAAATAAATAGATAGATAAATAGATGAATGATGAATGGATATTAATTAATCAATTGGTCATTTGTTTGATTAATTACCTAATTTTTTAAAATTAGATTTGCTATCAGGAACAATTTCCAATAACTAGAACTGTCCAAAAATGGAATAGGCTGCCTCAAGAAATAATGGATCCAGTGGTAGCTAGGTAACTGTATAATTAGGACATCTTGAACCCTTGGACAACTCCCAGCATCCCTTTCCTTTTCATCCCCACCTTGCCTCCTTATGATGTCTGTTTGTATATAGTTGTGTGTAATTCGGCCTCTCTCTCTCTTTTCCAGCCATCTATGTGGCCGGGGGAGCTCTCTTTTTTTTCTATTTACCTTTGCTTCAAGTTAGTATTAATAAACTTTATAAATATAATACTTGTAGTATTTGGATATTAATTTTAATTCTCACAGGGACACAATGGATAAAGCATCAGGCTTCCAGCGGTAGTACCTGGGTTCAAATCTGGTCCCAGATTCTTCCTAGCTGTGTGACTTTGGGCATGTCACTTAACTCCAGTTGCTTGGTCCTTACTACTCTTCTGTCTTGTGTCTGATTCCAAGACAGAAGTTAAGGGTTTTTTAAAAAGAAAAAGTAAGAAAGAAATAATGAATCCTCCCTCACTGTTAGTCAGCCACTAAAGCTCAGAGTCCTAGTTTGTCCCAATGATTCTTTTTCAGGTATGGATTAGACTAGAGACCCTTCTAACTCTGAAATTCTGGGCTTCTATGCTCCAGAAGGAATTGTCAATACCTACTTCTAAGGCTTAAATTATCAGGAAAAAAAAAATACTAGGACATGGCACAGGATCTACTTTCCAAGATGAATTAGATTTAACATTGGCAAGACCTTATGGGGGCAAAACTTTTCTGGATGATTCCCACCCGGATTGCCACCCCCTCTTTCATCCCACACAGAAGATAGGAAAGCAATACACACACACACACTAGCTGGGCAATAATAATCTTTCCTTTCTGTTTCTTGTTTCAGCTATTCGGTTGTTTCCTAGCTTGGGAGACTCGCAATGTGAGCATTCCAGCTTTGAACGACAGCAAATACATCGGCATGAGCGTCTACAACGTGGGGATCATGTGCATCATCGGGGCAGCTGTCTCGTTCCTCACCAGAGACCAGCCCAACGTGCAATTCTGTATTGTAGCGTTAGTCATTATATTCTGCAGCACCATCACACTTTGCCTCGTGTTCGTGCCAAAGGTGAGTTGGTCCCTTCAACCGGAACTTCTCCACCTTGTCTCTGAGTCAAGCGGGCATCAATAGTTGTATTGCTGTCCCAGCTTGGTTTTCCAGAGCTGTGAGTTGGTTTTCTGAATCCAATAAATTTCTGTACTTAAGGGAGCCTTAAAAAATACCAGGAGGGCAGCTGGGTAGCTCAGTGGAGTGAGAGTCAGGCCTAGAGACAGGAGATCCTAGGTTCAAACCCGGCCTCAGCCACTTCCCAGCTGTGTGACCCTGGGCAAGTCACTTGACCCCCATTGCCCACCCTTACCAATCTTCCACCTATGAGACAATACACCGAAGTACAAGGGTTAAAAAAAAAAATACCAGGAAAGGGCAGCTGGGTGGCTCAGTGGATTGAGAGCCAGGCCTAGAGACAGGAGGTCCTAGGTTCAAATGTGGCCTCAGACACTTCCTAGCTGTGTGACCCTGGGCAAGTCACTTGACCCCCCATTGCCTAACCCTTACCACTCTTCTGCCTTGGAACCAGTACATAGTATTGATTCCAAGAGAGAAGGTATGGGTTTAAAAAAACACACAGAAAATGAAAGAAAATGTCAATGAAAATGGATGTTTGTGGGGTTCTTCCATTTCTGGGAGGTAATGTGAGAGGGCCCTTTCTCTGCCTCAATAAATTTGTTTGTGAGGAGGAAGAAGACAAGAAAAATGTTTCTGAATGGTTTTTGAAAGAACTATCTTCTCATTAGCCGAACAAATGTGTTCCAGAGTACTGTAAACTTAATTTTTGTTAAGTAAATTGTATTTGCTCATTGACTTCCATTATAGAAAAATGACAGTTATTATTCTGATGGGTTGGGGGAACAGGAGAAGAAAATCCTCCATAAATGCAGTACAATCACACTTACACGTATAGAAATTTTTTATAGATCACAGATTTAAAGGGAAATGCCAACTTCCTGATAAAATGGCAGTGGTTCATGGGATTGAAGGCTAGAAACAAGGATATGCTAGAGCCAACTTGTGCTATTGTTTGCTAAATTTTCAGTGTGAGTATTTATACCCTAAGCTTCAAATCAATACTCCATGCTTTGCTTTGATAATTGTCTAGGCTTAAGAAAGAGATGGAGAAAAAATGAATAATGCTAGTCTAATTCTAAAGTGTGATGTGCTTTTCAGAGGGCAGCTAGGTGGTGCCAGAGACAGAGCATCAGGTCTGAGGCAGGAAGACTCCTCTTCCTGAGTTCAAATTTGACCTCAGACACTTACTAGCCAAGTGACCCTAGGCAAGTCACTTAACTCTGTTAGCCTCCATTTTTTCATCCGTCAAATGAACTGGAGAAGGAAATTGTATACCACTCTAGTTTCTTTGCCTAGAAAACCCCAAATGAGGGATCACAAAGAGTTGGATATGATTGACATGAATAAACAACATCTTTTCAAAGAGTTGGTTGTTAAATATTTATCAGCACACCCCTGACTAGAAAGGATCTTAAAATGACCCAACTTTATCCCCTTGTTTTATAGATGAGGAAACTGAGGTCCATCCAGGCAAATGCTCAAGGTCAGATAAGGAGTAAATAGCAAAGCTGATAGACAAACAAACCCAAGTCAGACTCCAAATTCTGTGCTCTTTCGACTACATGTAATTCAGAACCCAAAACCTGGCCATCTGATGGCCTCATCCCCCTCCCACCAGATACTGCTCCTACCATAGGGCTAACCCTAAAACAGAAATCATCCAACTTTCCTAACTAGAGTCTTCTATTTTTTTCTTTATTCAAAGATATTTTATTTTCCCAATTATATGTAATAATAATTTTCAACATATGTTTTCCAAAATTATAAGATCCAAATTATCTCCCTCCCTCCCTTCCCTCCCCTGCCTAAACATGGTAAGAAAATTGATCTGGGTTATACTAATATTATCCTGCAAAGCAGACTTCCATGTTGGTCATTGTAAGACAATAAAACTAGAATCTCTTTTTTCTTTTTTTTTCCTAAATCCTTACCTTCCATCTTAGAATCAATACTACATATTGGTTCCAAGGCAGCAGAATGGTAAGGGCTAGGCAATGGGAGTTAAGTGACTTGCCCAGGGTCACACAGCTGGGAAGTGTCTGAGGCCAGATTTGAACTCAGGACCTCCCATCTCTAGACCTGGCTCTCAATCCACTGAGCCACCTGGCTGCCCCCTATAGTCTCTTCCAAATCACATCTATGATCATTCTTTTTTACTTAATATTCTGCTCAACTTAGAATATTAGACTTTAAAAAATTAGGGCACAGAGGGCCTTTATAACATAGAACGTAAGAGCTAAAAGAATCAGAGCCTAGAAATCGTCTGGTCTCACTCATTCATTTCACAGAAAAGAGATCAAGGCCCAGAGAAAAGTAACTTTGCCTAATATCACTCAGCAAGTTAGTAGCAGAACCACAACTGAAAAACTAGATCTCTTGAGGCAGGGAGTTGGCACAGTAGGTAGAGGTCAGGAAGACATGCGTTCAAATCCAACCTCAGACATTTACTATATTTGGGACCCTGGGCAAGTCACTTAATTTCTGTCTGCCTCAATATCCTTAACTGTAAAATGGGGATAATAAGAGTTTCTACCTCCTAGGGTTGCCATTTTCATTATCCTGAATAAGATAATATTTGTAAAACACTTAGCACAGTATCTGGTACAGAGTAAGTATTCACTCAATAAATGCTTCTATTATTCCTTCCTGACTCCTATTCCAGCCTTAATTACACTATCCCATGCTGGCCTCTTCATATCAAAAGGGTACATATAATAACTCAAAATGTACCATCTTGAATCTCAAAAATTATATTAAATAACAGAATCCCTGATTTTTTTTTAAATGTTTGCCAAGAGCAAATTTTTTTTTTGTAAATCCTTCCTTTCTGTCTTAGAAACACACTCTTAAGACAGAAAGGCAAGGGCTAAGCAATTGAGGTTAAGTGACTTGCCCAGGATCACACAGCTAAGAAATGTCTGAGGCTAGATTAGAACCCAGGACCATCCCATCTCCAGGACTGGCTCTCAATCCACTGAGCCAGACATAGCATCCCTCTTGCCTTTCTCAGCTCTTTGCACATACACCTGTCCTGTGTCACTTACCCAGCTAGCTAGTTGAAGGGAGGCAACAACATGGAAGCCAAAGGCAAACCCAACAAAATCCAATTAACAGTTTAAGCTCAGCCCAGTGTTGGGAGGATACATAATCACACATCGACATTCAGCAAATTGGTAGATTGTCTTTGTTACGTTGTATTTCCAACTCAAGGCTTTGTTCATTTAAGTGATGACTGCTGTCCTCATTAGAATATCAAAATGGTGTTTCTTATGTTGGGCAAAACACTAATTATTATCAGACATTAGCCAGTTGCTAAAGTTTAGCCATAATACACACAGTGGGTGTGCCAGGCACTCCAGCTGGCAGAAACAGCTGGGACAAGACAGTCCTCTTGGGCCATGCGTGGGGCAGAAAGTTGTACAAATTGGAACAAATTTCAAGAATCCGGGCACGAGGACACGACACGACTGTGTCAAACAGTGGCAAGCAGCGAAAAAAGAGGAGGCGTGGGAGGATGACAGCAGATTGGTGATTGGGAAGGCATTGGGGACCTTCAAAAGAACAGTTTCAAGCCAGGGGTGGCCAGGAAGAAGATAGATGACAGGAGGTTGAATAAATGAGCGAGACAGAAAAGAGATAGAAAATGTAGATGATTGTTTCCAGATGTTTGCCAGTAAGAGGAAAATAAGGCAGCAACCTGGGCAGCTAAGTGGCACACTGGATAGTGCACTGGGCTTCAAGTCAGGGAGACTCATTTCCCAAGTTCAAATCCAGCCGCAGATACTTCCTCGCTGTGTGACCCTGGGCAAGTCGCTTTAACCTCTTTGCCTCGGTTTTCCTCATCTATAAAATAACCTGGAAAAGGAAATGACAAACCACTCCAGTATCTCTGCCAAATGGGGTCACAAAGAGTCAGGTACCATGAAAAACAGCTCAACAACAAGGCAGTAACTTAAGGCCATTATAGATCGGAGAAAGGTTTTTATTTTTTATATCTTTATTTTATGCATCTTAGCATAGTAGCTATTTTAACTGTATCATATTAATTAGGGGAAATCATTCATATTTATAGTCAAGGGAAAGTGGAAAGAAATGGTTTGAACATTGTAGGAAAAAAAGATAATAATTAATGGAACAAAGGCATAGAGAAGGTAAGAATGGATGGGATTTGGGAATTTCTTCCAGAGGTTTCATTATTTATCCTTATCATTATTCATTATATATACAATTCATTCAGAATTCTGTTGAGCTAATTTTTGTTAATCAAGTGATACCATATTAGATATCAGTCACTGCCAAGTGTCCTCATAACAATAATTAAAGTAGTGTCACATTTATTTTTGCATGGTGTTGTTCAGTTGTTTCAATCGTGTCCAACTCTTCATGACCCCATTTGGGGTTTTCTCAACAGAGATCCTGTGGTTTGCCATTTCCTTCTCCAGTTCATTTTACAGATGAGGAAACTGAGGCAAACAGGGTGAAGGGGCATGCCCTGGGCCACAGAGCTGGGATGTGTCCAAAATTGTCTGGACTTTCTGAAATTTGAAATTTGAGATTTGAAATCAAGAAGATAAATCTTCCTGTCTCCAGGCCCAACATTCTATCCATGGTGCCAACCAGCTGCCCTCATTTTATTCATAGGGAAATAGGTTTCATGGAGGGAATCAATTTGCACACAATCACACTGGTAGCATGAACTTTACTCCCTTGAAATGAAGTCCGACATTGATTCCAGTACATTAAGTTGCCTGTAGTGAACCTAAAATATGCATTGACGTTTATGTCACTTCTGTTTCTACCATCCATCCTGGCTCCCACCTGAGGCAGTAAATGTCTCTGGGGCAGGACCTGCCTTTTCTATTTTCTTTATCACCCCAGAGAGTCTCATTCAGTGTGATGCAAGGAAAGGAAAGAGGCTTTAGTTCCTGCAGGGTCCAACTGGCACAATGTTTTTCAATCAATGTTATTGACCGCTGGCTTCCTACTCATGAATAATGGTTCAGGTGACAACATTTCACCTCAATTCAATAATCCCTTGAAGGAAGTCCTGTTTTCGCATTTGGTCTCCTGTAGGTCATGCTGAAGAGAGCTGCTACAATTTTGACATCTGAAAAGAATGAGATTGCCTTCTCAGGTGGCAGAGAAAGGACTGATCATCCCAGGGGCAGTGAAGTAGCTCAGTGGACAGAGTACCAGACCTGGAGATGAGAGGTTCTGGGTTCAAATGTGGCATCAAACACTTCCTAGCTGGGTGACCCTGAAAAAATCATTTAACCCCATTTGTCTAGCCCTTGCCCTTTTGTTTTAGAGGTATTATTAGGTCAGAAAGTAAGGATTTTTTTTAAATGATGGGTTTCATAAAATCATAAACCTAGAGCTAAAAGAAATCTTGGAATTCATCTAGTCCAGCCCTTAGTACAGTGTCTGGCATGTAATAGGCCCTTAATGAATATTGATTGATTGATTACAGATGAGGAATCAAAAACCCAGTAAGGCTGGATGAGATGGGCTCTAGCTGTTGGTTTTAGGGACTCCTAAAACCTCTTCCAACTCTAAATAGATTATCCAATGATCTTCACCTCTGTGACTTCCAAAGATTTATTAAAAACTAACAATAACAACACATGCTTCTAAATGTTTTTGAGGTTCAGAAAAACATGTTGTTCACAATAATCTTTGAGGTCAGTAGTACAAATATTATCTCCACCAAAGTAGGGGAGAAAACTGAACCTCAAGGAGATGGGTCTTTGATCATAGTCACACAGTTCATGATTATTAGAGTCAGGATTGAAACTCAGATCTTCTTACTCTAAGTCACTTCTCAAGATATAGATTAAATTGACTCAAAAATTCAATATGCATTTATTTGTAATAGATTCTTGACGATGTCTTTTTTGTTTTTTACATTGCCTAGATTTCCCCTCATATCCCTTAACCCATCCCCTCCTCGAAAGCCATATTTTATAACAAAAAGTTTTTTAAAAAGGAAATAGAGGCGGGGAAGTTCAGTAAACATGATCAACACATGGAAAAAATATGATGTTGTACATAATGGTTCAAAGGAATGTGGAGGAGTCTTCTCCTATCTCTTCTTTGGGGCCAAGCTTGTTCTTGATACCTTTACAACATTTAGTTTCAATTTTTCATTGTTTTTCTTCCCATGTCTATTTTTGTAGTCATTGTGTAAATTGTTCTCCTGGTTCTGCTCACTTCCCTTTGCATCAGTTCGTAAAGTCTTCCCATGCCTATTATTATTGATCATCAGCATGTACTTTTTTTTATTTTCATAATAAATTTCCACCTGAGTTTTCTAAAGTTACATGAGCAAAATTGTCTCTCTCCTTTCTTCCTTCCCCTTTCCCAGAGCTGGCAAGCAATTCAATCTGGGTTATAAATGTATTATTATGCAAAACATGTTTCCATATTATTCATTTTTGTAAGTGAATAATCTTATAAAACCAAAATCCTAAAACATATTCCCAAATAAACAAGCAATAAATCATATGCTTTCATCTGCATTCTGACTCCAATGGTTCTTTCTCTGGAGGTGGATAGCGTTCTTTATCATAAGTCCCTCAAGATTGTTCTGAATCGTTGTATTTCAACATGTATTTATTAAGTTTTTATTAAGCAAGTCACTTAACTCCCATTGCCTAGCCCTTCCTGCTCATCTGTATTGGAACCAATACACAGTATCAGTTCTAAGATATAAGGCAGGTGTTTTAGAAAGAAAAAATTGAAATGACTAAACAACAAAAATATACCTTTTATGGTTTGCCAAGTGCTTTACACATAGTCTCATTTGATCTTCACAACAACCCTAGGAGGTAGATATTCTTATTACCCCCATTTTACAGATCAGGAAATGGTCTGAGAAAGATTACATGACTTGCCCAAGGTAACATAGCTAATAATTCTTCCAGTAGGATTTGAACTTAGATCTTCCTGATTCCAAATCCAGTGCTTTTAGCCACTCCACCACATAATTTTTATTATTGTTTCAATGATGTCAGATTCTTCATGACTCCATTTGGGGTATTTTTAGCAAAGATACTGGAGCGGTTTGCTATTTCCTTCTCCAACCCATTTTGCAGATAAAGAAACTGAGACAGAGTGAAGTGACTTGCCCAGGATCACTCAGCTTATCTGAGGTCATATTTGAAGTCAAGAAGATGAGTCTTCCTGCCCCCAGGCTTGGCCCTCTATCTACTTACACCAGCAGCCTAGTTGCCCCTAATTACTTCATGCTTATCTGGCTGTTGAACTAAATGAATGAATGAGTTTACTTCCCTGAGGGTCTGCTGCATCTCTGCAGTAGAGTATAATCTCCTCGAGGGCAAGGACCAGTCTCATTTTTTCCAGAGCCTCACTTAGGGCCCTGGTGGGTAACAGAATAAATGTTTATTAAGTTTAATGAACAAATGAAAATTTCCCCAGCTTCACTTAGTTGGGAGGCAGAGCTGAGGAATGATAAAGATATCAGGGAGAGGAAATTGACTGATTGGCCCCAGACTGGGTTGGTGGGGGGAGACAACATTCAATTTCAGTCTAAATAGCAGCCGGACTCTGAATCTTCCATGCCTAAAATGATGCTTTCTCCCCTCTCCCCCATCATTGTTTTTGTTCCTCCCGTGATCATTCGTTTCCAAGTAATTGTCTGTAATGATGACAAAAGATTTGGTCTGGGGCTTTATTTAAAATTAGAGAAAAATGAGAATTCATCTGAAGATAATTGGTCAGAGTTTGAACAAATTAAAATTGATCCCATGACATGATCTTGAAATTAGGTATCTAACTATGAAATATGTATGCCCAGCATCTACAGTGATAGGATTCTTAATAACTTGATTAAAGGGCCTTTTATCCCTGACTGCTTTGTTTACCATCATCTGGCATTCCCCCGTGGAGTCTTGTGCAAAGCAATTAGGAGCCATAATACTGAAGGCAGCAGGGGCTACTTGGAAAGAGCCGGGAGCCTAGAGTTTGAATTCTGTCTCAGACACTGTGTGACCAGAGGAACATTGCTAGGGCTTCCTGAGCCTCAGTTTCCTCATCTGTAAAAAGAGAGAAAATAATAGTATCTCATTCCCAGGGTTGTTGCAAGGATAAAATAAGATAATATTCCGAAGGCACTTTGCACACCTTAAAGCATTATATAAATACTAGCAATCATAGTAGTATGGGACAGCTAGGTGGCACAATGCTGGACCTAGAGTCAGGAAGACCCCTCTTCCTGAGTTCAAATCTGTCCCCAGACGCTTTCTAGTTATGTGATCCTGAGCAAGTCACTTCACCTTGTTTGCCTCCATTTCCTCTTCCATAAAATGAACTAAAGAAGGAAATGGTAAAACACTATGGGATCTTTGACAAGAAAACCCCAAATAGGATTTCGGCTATAAAAGATTGCTCTATGGCAGTGATTCCCAAAGTGGGTGCTACCGCCCCCTGGTGGGTGCTGCAGCGATCCAGGGAGGCAGTGATGGCCACAGGTGCATTTATCTTTCCTATTAATTGCTATTAAAATTTTTTAAAAATTAATTTCCAGGGGCACTAAGTAATATTTTTTTCTGGAAAGTGGGCGGTAGGCCAAAAAAGTTATGATAAAAATGAATAATATGGAAAGAGGTATTAAATGCTAACATTTGTACCACCTAGTAGAAATGTCAGCTCTGGAAGGGGATGGGGAAAGAGGGAAGGGAAAGAAAATGAATCATGTAAACATGGAAAAATATGTTTAAAAATAAAATTTAATTTAATTCTTAAAAAGAAAAAAGAAAACCCCAAATGGAGTCAGGAAGAGTTGGATACAATTGAAAAATGACTAAATGACAAACTAGTTATGCTTTTATTATCATACCATATGTAATATTATTCAGCCAATGAATAATAACTCTAATAAAAATAAATTAATTTTAAATCTTATCTAAAATAAGTTATTAGTCATTCACTGAACATTTATTGAGCACCTGTTATGTGCCAGGTACTGGGGACACAAGGAAAGGCAAAAGATAGTCCCTGCACTCAAATAGGTCAACATCTTGTAGAGAAGACTACACACAAACAGAATATATATAAACAGAATAAATTGGAAATAATAGATAAAAAAAGCTTTCAAGTTAGGGAGAATTAAGAAAGGCTTGCTGGAGAAGGTGGAATTTTATCTGGGACTTGAAAGAAATCAGGAGGCAGAAATGAGGAGGGAATAAATTCCAGGCACAGGAGGCTATTTTTAAATATTCAAGTCAAATAAAGACTTTCTTTTACATGCTATGAATTTAAAGCAAAATTTGTGTGGTGGTTGCTAGAGTGAGCCATCACATGGCTAAACTGGCTAACTGAAGGACTCGACGGGGATAAGTCAAGAGGATTGATTCCCTAATTTGAAAGATTAAGAAGGGCCAGGGATGTTCCATTGAACAGAATACCAGAATGGTGTACAGGAGTAGAGAAGGGCAAAGGGGAAGTTGTCCAGAAAGCAGTGACAGTTGACTTAGATATCTGTGCCCTATTAGAGGTTTAGGAATCATTCCTAGGCTACGTAGAAAGGGTAGGAAGGTGGACATAAGTACAAAGTGTTTGGATTTGGCAAATCAGGAATCAATTCTTTACTGTATAAATTTTTTTGAATTAAATAATTTATCATGAGAATTCTTTTTATAATGAGTTCTATAGCCCACTTGAAATACGAAAGTTTCTGAAAACTTTTCAGAAACACATTTGCTTATAAAAAGCACAATATATCATTTTAAATTGCTGTTCTCATTTCTCAACATATTAAACAAAGGACTAGTCTTTTTAAGAGCCTGTTTTCAAACATCGTTGACTTTTTAGTGGATTCCTTACTACATATTATAGTTCTGTATTTCATTAAATAGTCTCTTATTTGGCAGTGTTCCTATTCTTCAGCCATTAAATTTATTTTAGCTTTTACTGTAAAAAAAAAATAGAGGGAAGAAACATAAATGTAGATAGATAAATATAAAATAAATGTACATTTAGGGAGAGTTCTAACATCTAAATACCCATCCTAGGAGTGTCCCTAAGCCTATGGTCAGGACCCTCTTCTCTTTCTATACCCTCTTTCTTGGTGGTCTCATCAACTCTCACAGGTTCAACACTTCCCTGTACCTAGATGACCCCAGAGGCTTCTCAAACTCCCAAACTCAGAATCCTTCACTTCCTTTGAGGCTCAGCTTAGACGCCCCCAACTATGCGAAGCCTTTCTCATCCCCTTTCTCATTGTTACTGCTCTCTCCTCAAATCATCTTGTATTTATCAATAAATCAATAAGCATTTATTTGCCAGAACACTAGACTGGCAACTCCCTGAAGGCAAGGAATGTCTTTTGTCTTTGTATCCCCCACTCTTAGCGCAGTGCCTAGCCCAAAGTGGGTACTTAATCATTGCTAGTTGTGAGGATTCAAAGATAGAACCAAAATAGGGCCTGTCCTCAAGGGGCTTACATTCTATTAACATTTATTTACCTTTCTGTATTCATGCCATTTCTCTAAGAAAAATATAAGTTCTTTGAGGTTGGAAACTTATTCTTTTTTATATTCCCAGATTTTAGCACAGTGCCCTATACATAGTAGGAGCTTAATAAACGTTTGTTGAGTTGTTGAAATGAAAACGCTGCTAACTTGATGGATAGAAGATATTTTAAGAACATAAAACCCAAAATATGGGAAAAAGTCTACTTGGCCTTTCAGGAAGCATGAGGAATTATATGGCAGAGAGATGTATTGGAGACCCCCTATAAAAAAAAAACTAACCCTCATTCTTCTTCCCTTTTACCATTCCATCCAAGGCTCATCCCTTGCAGTGGAATCCTCCTGGACTTGCTTCACTCCACCGACCTCCAGCCTGGTCACTTTTTACCTCCCAGGACACTTGACACTCAATACTTCCCTAAACAGCCTCACTGGATAGTGTTCATGTTCCTTCCATGAGAGGGATGCATATATTCCTATATTTCCTACATCTCCCACTAGACTGTGAACTCCTTAAGGACAGGGATTAGTTCTATTTCCACTCTCATTCTCTACTGAGCACAATGGGCCAACAACAAATTGTTATTGGCTAATTAATAAAAGGGGAGGCAGCTAGGTGGTGCAATGGATAGAACACTAAACTTGGAATCAGGAACTCATCTTCACAAGTTCAAGTCTAGTCTCAGGCACTTTCTAGCTGGGTGACCCTGGACAAGTCACTTCACCTTGTTTGCTTCAGTTTCTTCATCTGTAAAATGAGCTGGATAAGGAAATGGCAAGCCACTCCAATAGCTTTGCCAAGAAAACCCCAAATGGGGTCATGAAGAGTTGGACACAACTGGAAAATGGCTCAACAACAACAATTAATAAATGAATCATTAGCAGCTTAAGATGGGTTTGTTCTATTTAACTGAAAACTACTGAAAGTTTCCTGAAAAGGACAGTAATCAAATTTCAGAGGTTTGGGGGTGGGGGGCAGATGGGTGACTCAGAAGATTGAGAGCCAGGCCTAGAGATGGGAGGTCCTAAGTTCAAATATAGCCTCAGATACTTCCTAGCTGTGTGATCTTGGACAAGTTACTTAACCCCTTTGCCTAGCTCTTACCCTTCTTCTACCTAGGAACCAATACATAGTTCTAAGAGGAAAGATAAGGGTCTTTAGGGGTTATTTTATTTCAGAGGATTGAAAGCAATATATTTAGTAAATATGACAATTTCTACTCAGACAATTAATAATAACAACAGCAATAATAATAGACGACACATTATACTTCACAGCTTACAAAGTATTTCACACTGGATTCATAAGGCAGGTAGGATTACCCCCATTTTACAGATGAGAAAACTGAGGCCCAGAAAGGCGAAATCATGCTGTTCCAGGGTTGCCCAACTAAACAATAGAGTCAAAACTCAAACTTATGAGTCTAAATCTAGTACTCTTTCCATTATGCTAAGACTGTCCAGATGTCCCCTGGCTTCTTGGTTACATTTACCCATGAACCTTTCATGGACTCCTTCCATATGAATGATTGAGGAGCAGAGTGGGGAGCAGACCAACAACCTTCCTGAGGTCTCTTTTCACCTCTGTTTTTCCCCTTTCAGCTCATCACACTAAGGACCAACCCAGATGCAGCAACACAGAACAGACGATTCCAGTTCACTCAAAATCAAAAGAAAGAAGATTCCAAAACATCCACATCAGTCACCAGTGTGAACCAAGCCAGCACATCTCGACTAGAGGGGCTCCAATCTGAAAATCATCGCCTGAGAATGAAAATCACAGAGGTATCACTTCTGGCATCTAAAAGTGTGGCCGGGAAAGGGGGAACATAAATGCCCAACCCTAAGCCTCCTGGGTCTTCTACTTCAGAGAGACACCAGGACCAGTGGAATGCATATCTGCCCTGATTTACCCTTTAGGGACCTAGAATCTTAGAACTGGAAAGCACTTTAGAGATCTTCCAGTCCAGGCTCATACTAGCACAAAACTCCCATTCTGTAGCATTCCTGACGGGAGGAGGAGAGCATATCAGCCAGCCTCCATTGGAACACTTCCCATATTTCACTTCTCTTCCTCCCCAATTTCCATTCCATTTCAAGCTATCTCCCAGTTCTTGACTCCCTATCAGGAGCAGTTTCCACATCTACCAGTCCACTGTCATCATGTCATGAGTAAAACCATGAGTGCCTTGCATTTTCTTCCTTCCAAGGACCATAAATATTTAGCAGATTTTCCTCCAGGGTATTTAAACTTTAGAGAAGGAAAATATCTTAGAGAACATCTAGTCCATTAGTGTCAAACCCAAATAGAAATGGGGGAACTAATCTACAACCTACACATACAGATCCCTGAGGGCTACCTATTGGCTTAGTTTTAAAATATAATATTATCTATAATTTACCATATTTGTATTTATTTTGTTAAATATTTCCCAGTTGCACTTTGATCTGGGCTACATTTGACAACTCTTATCCACTCCAACCCCTTCATTTTATAGAGGACTAGCGATTGAAATAATATCATGATTAAATTCTCAAGAGGCAGTACTTCTTAATTTTAAGTTAATTGACCTCTCAAGAGAATCTAAAATGGCCTGAGAGGAGAACCATATACACAAAGAGTGATATACTATGGCATAATCACATGTAATGGACTTCTGAACTAGCAGCAATGCAATGATCCCAGACAATTCCGAGGGACTTATGAGAAAGAACCCTATCCACATCCAGAGGAAGAACTGTGGGAGTAGAAATACAGAAGAAAAACAACTTCTTGATCACATGGGATGATGGGGATATGATTGGGGATGTGGACTCTAAACCAGTGGTTCCCAAACTTTTTTGGCCTACCACCCCCTTTCCAGAAAAAATATTACTTAGCCCCCTGGAAATTAATTTTATTTTATTTTAATAGCAATTAATAGGAAAGATAAATGCACCTGTGGCCATCACCGCTCTCCCTAGATCGCTGCAGCACCCACCAGGGGGCGGTAGCGCCCACTTTGGGAATCACTGCTCTAAACAATCACCCTAATACAAATATTAATAATATGGAAATAGGTCTTGATCAATGACACATATAAAACCCAGTGGAATTACTCATTATCTATGGGGGGGGGAGGAGGGAAGGGAAAGAACATGAATCATGGAACCACGGAAAAATATTCTTAATTAATTAATTAATTTCCCGCCTGGTTAAAAAAATAAAAATTCATTAGTTTTGTCAGTAAAAAAATAAAATTTAAAATAAAATAAAATGGCCTGAGGACAATTGGGGTAAAAAAGAGAAAGTTCCTCTGGCACATGCCTTATGTGTGATCTCAACACTCAGGCCTTCCCTGGAACATCCCAAGACATCTCTGATTAGTAAATAGCCAATGAGGAGGTGGACTTAAGACCCCAATTCCTCCCTCATTACTTCATCACAGGAAGAGATGGGTCTCAGGAGGATGCCAACACACCTCCTTCTTCCTCCACCACATGGCTGAGTCACTGTAGGCCAAAATGGCGGCTAGAGCTTGATGACTTCATTACCTAAGAGAGTTCTTATTTACAGATAAATAAGGAATAGGCCTCCACCAGCCCAATAAAATACCTTGAGACCCAGGAGCAAATTACTTGGAAGCTAGATAGCCTTCAAAACCCAAGGTTCAAGAAAGGTTCAGTTATAACAATTCAATATTAATTTTCCACAGAGGATTTGTCCAATGTCACATAGTTAATACGTGGGAAATCCAGAATTCAAACCCAGGAACCCCAACTGTAATTCTACGCCTTCTTGAAAGCAAACAATCCTATAGTGAGCCACTTTGCTTCTAGACAATGTTATGTTCACATCCTGGGAAATGATGGATGCCACCTTACGTGACAGAGGAGGCAGTTGGAAGGCATAGAATGTTCCCAGATGCCATGAGCCAGGGGCAAGCATTGGTTGGCCTGGCAGTATAAATTCCCCTGACAGCCACTTGAAGAAGTCTTTGGTCTTTTGGTCTTTGGGCTCTGGGTGGTGAAGGGAGGCTGGGAGGACTATGAAGAAGAGGGTAGGAAGAATCTGAATAGTTCCTGAAGACTGTGAGAGCTAGTGTATCACCAAACACTGACAGTGAGAAAGCTGAGAAAATAAGATCAACAACACAGCTGTATCAACAGCAGTCCCTGTTCTCTGGCTTGGCTGTGGCCAGGCTGAGCCAGCAGGGTAGTGAAGAACAAAGCTCTAGCTTCTACTAGATCAATAGCCTCCAGTCCTGATTGTCAACTAGTTATAGATATTAGATTGACAGGGTCTCCAATCTCCATTCCTGATCCTCTTTATTCTTTCCATGATTATAGATTATAGATAAAGAGTGTTTAACAAGTACCTTCCTGAGTGGTCTTTATATCACGACCCTTGGGGAGGGAGTCAACGCAGTCAGATACCAAACGTGATCCAAAGCCCATTCACCTAACTTTTTGGGATTCTCCCTGGGCAACTGTTAGAGAAAAGGGAAATTATAACAACTATCAAGGGTGATCGGGATTGGTGTTCCTCCATCATCTACAACTAGGGAGAATACATAGATATATTCACACCACTGTATCTGTATCTCCCTAGGACCTTTTTGTTTATAACAACAAGTATACAGCAGAGGACCCTGTTCTACCTGCCTGTTGACTTGGATGTAATGTTCTTGTTTTCCAGTTGGACAAAGACTTAGAAGAGGTCACTATGCAACTACAGGACACGCCAGAGAAGACAACATACATTAAGCAAAACCACTATCAGGAACTCAATGACATCCTCAACATAAGGAATTTCACTGAAAGCACTGGTAAGGAAGGAGACACCTATTCAGCAGATGGTAGAATAACCATGTTGCCATTCTTTCCCAGGCTCATCTCTGGCCTCTCCAAATCATACCTAGACACCTTGGGGAAAGCCAGGACCAGGAACTTCGTGGTAATGTAAAGGATAGTCTACTGGGAAGAGGGGCAAATTGAAGTAGAAGACAATACTATTGCAGGAACAATTCTGTAGGGAATAGTGGCCTGTCCCACAGAGGCATTTTTGCCCAGTGCAAAAAGCCTAGAAGCATATCTTTCCTCTACCTAGAAAACTCATCTGCCCTATCAGCCAGATCAGCCAAAGCCTATGAGCCAAAGCCCAATGGACACCATGCTAGTTGTAGTTCTGAGCTCTCTCTTTCAGGGCCATTTACTCATCAACAGAGACTACAGCTTTAGACAAGTGAGATGTAGACAAAACGCCTAAGTAACTCCTCAAGATTTATGGTTTTGCTTTCCTAAAAATACATTTTATTTTCATTTCTGTCTAAATGAAAACATCTTACTTTTTTCTCTCTCAAGGAGCAGAATTAACAATTCATAATATGTTTTCTTTTTTTTTAATTGTCTTTAGACAAAAGAATCTTGATGTGAATATAGACCATATTATTTCTAGCTTATAATTCTTAAATTCACTAGACTCCATTTTCTCTTGAATATTGAAGGGAGAGAAAGAGAGAGGGGGGGGAGACAGAAAGAGACAGAGAGAGACAAAAAGAGACAGAGAGAAGGAGGGGGGCGTAATTTGGTCCCACAACACAAAATGCAGTAATTTGGAGCCTTCTGTTTCTTCACCACCCGTTACGTGAGGTGAACTATTCAGCCTGAGTGTTCAATGGTCAAGGCCACTAAGCAGAGGTTGGAGGCAAAGGGGAGATCCTTTTCTCTGTCTCTGTCTCTCCCTTCTCTCTCTCTGTCTCTCTCTTCATCTGTCTCTCTCTTTCTCTGTCTCTCTTCCTCTCTCCCAGTCTCTCTCTTTTTTCCTTCTCTCTTGCTCTCTCTCTCTCTCTCTCTCAGTCTCTCTTTCTTTCTCTGTCTCTGTCTCTCTCTGTCTCTCTCTTTCATATACTCGCATACATATACACACACACACTGGGAATTCTCTATTAATGAATAAAAGAGTGTTCTCAACAATGAAGAACATTGCAAAACCAGGAAGTATGCCATAATTGATCAGAATAAAGAATAAGCCTAAATATAGGCTGAAATTCCACAATGAGAGCTTTCTGACAAGAAAGTGTGATTTAGATATACACTGAAAGACTATCAGTCATACATGTTTTATAGGGGATAGGAAGTGAACTTATGATTTCATTGACCTAGGGAACTCCCAGGTAAGGAAATTCATTCTAATAATGTAGTTTGGCACATTCTCTGAGCAAGTCATCTGTATGCCTCAGTTCCTCATCTATAAAATGGGGATAACAACACCACCTTCCCTCCCAAGACAGTTGTAAGGATCAAATGTAATAATATATGTAAAGTGCTATGCAAACCTTAAGGAATTATATAAATGCTAGTTTTGATGAAAAAGATGATGATGATAATGATACTGTACTACTTATACTATTAAAAGGTTTCCTAGAGCACCAAAAGTTTAAGTGGCTTGCCCAGGGTCACATAACCAGAATATGTCAGAAGAGGTGACAGAAAGGATAGAGTACCAGGTCTGGCGGCCAGAAGACTCATCTTCTTGAGTTCAAATGAATCTGGCCTCAGACATTTACAGCTGTGTGACCCTAGGCAAGTCACTTAACCCTTTTGGCCTCAGTTTCCTCCTCTGTCAGATGAACTGGAGAAGGAAATGGAAAACCACTGCCAAGAAAACCCCAAATGGGATCATGAAGAGTTGGACACAACTGAAACAACTCAACAACAACTTCCTAATACCAAAGCTGACTCACCAAATACCAGCAGACTTGAGGAAATGTCTATCTCTAAAACAACCTTTTTTTGTGGTACCCTTGTGACTGTTTCATTTTAAAGATGTACACAACTGTTTTTAAAGATTGCATTCTGAAAAACATGGAAAGATACAAAGTGAAGTGTGAACAGAACCAGAAGAACATCAGACACAGTATCAGTAATACTGTATGATGAACAATTGTGAATGACTTAGCTAGTCTCAGTACTACAGTGATTCATGACAATCCCAAAGGCTCATGACGAAAAATACAATCCATCTCCAAAGAAAGAACTGATATAGACTGAACACAGACCAAAACATATTATATTTCACTTTCTTTCTTCATTTTTTTGGTTCAAGATCTCTTCCCCAAAATGACTAATATGGGGAAATATTTTACATGATTATACATGTAAAATCTATATCAATGATGGTGAACCTTTTAGAGACCACATGCCATGCCCCACCCCGTCCCCACCAAGTGCCTAACTGGCCCTGCACTCCACCCTTACCCCACACAGGGGAGGGAGAAAGTGCTCCCATTGGGCTGCTGGGTGGAGGGATGGAGGATATAAAAAAAATGTGATCAGGCTCAGTGGAGAGGGGCAAGGCAGCAGCAACGCCCAAGGCCCTCTGCCTTTCTGGTAATGAGCTTGAGGGAGGAAAGCAGCACATGTACCCACAGAGAGCACTCTTCCTGCCATCTTTTTTTTTTTTAATCTAGAATATTTTTCCATGGTTACATGATTCATGATCCCCCTCACACTCTCTCTTTCCCCCTTCCAAAGTCAACAAGCAGTTCCACTGGATTATATACATGTATCATTGTTCAAAACCTATTTCCATGTTATTCATATTTGCAGTAGAGTGATCATTTAATGTCAAAATCCTAATCACATCCTTATTGAACCACATAATCGATCATGTATTTTTCTAATGCATTTCTGGTTCCACAGTTCTTTCTCTGGATGTGGATAATGTTCTTTCTCCTAAGTTCCTCTGGATTGTCCTGGGTCATTGCATTGCTACTAGTAAAAAAAAATCTATTATATTTGAATGTGCCATAATGTATCAGTCTCTGGGTACAATGTTCTCCTGGTTCTGCTCCTTTCATTCTGCATCAATTCCTGGAGGTCTTTCCAGTTCACATGGAATTCCTCCAGTTCTTTATTACTTTCAGCACAATAATATTACATCACCAACATATAGCACATGCCATCCTTTGCATGTGTGTCATAGGTTCATCATCACTGATCTATATCATATTGCTTACCATCTCAGGGAGGGAGGTAGAGAATTTGAAACTAAAAAAATTTTAAGGGAGCATTTAACCTATCAGATTTATGGATAGGAGAGGAAAGTCAACAAGAGATGGAGAGCATTTTGAGATGTGGATAATTTTGAGTACATTAAATTGAAAAGGTTCTCTACAAATAAAATAAATGTTGCCAAGATTGGAAGAAAAGTAGAAAATTGAGAGGGGGAATTTTATAGACAGCCTCTCAGGTAAAGGTCTCATATCTAAAATAAAGAGAGAGAGCTTTGTCAAACTTATAAGAATAAAAGTCATCTCTCAATTAATAAATGGGCAAAAGATGGGCAATTTTTAGATGAAGAAACGAAAATCATTTATAGGTATATGAAAAAAATGCTCTTCATTACTACTGATTAAAGAAATAGAAACCAAAACAATTCTGAGACACCCATAAAATAGGCTAAAATGGCCAAAGGGCAAAATAACAAATGTTGGAGGGTTGTGGAAAAATGGGGACACTAATACACTGCTAGTGGAACTATGAACTGAGCCAACCATTTTGGAGACCAATTTGGAATTATACCCAGAGAGTTAAAAAAAAAAAAAAAAACACGTATAAACTCTTAGACCCAGCAACGCCATTGTTGAGTCTGTTTCCCAAGGAGATCAGAGAAAAAGGAAAAGAACCTATATGTTCCAGAATATTTATAGCAGCTCTCTTTGTGGCAGCAAAGAATTGGAAATTGAAGATGCCCATCAACTGGGGTCTGGCTAAACTAATTGTGGTATATGATTGTGATGGAATACTGATATGTCATAAAAAACAATGAGCAAACTAATTTTAAAAAACTTGGAAAGAATTACATGGGATAATGAATAGTGAAATAAGTAGAACCAAAAGAACAAAACTATAGATCTAATATTTGAAAATAAATTGTCAGTATTTATATCCAGATTTTCTCCAGAGAATGAACTAAAAAATGAAAACATGAAAGACATAATTTATATATACATATCTGTCTCCCAAGTAATGCCTTCTATGATGCAGGGAGGAAAGGGAGAAGCTGAGACACTTGTAAAATTCTATTAATAATATATATATATAACATATAATGGACAAAAATGAATGTTAAAAATTGTTTTTACATGTAATTGGCAGAAGAAATAATTTTTTAAATATTGCATTCTAAGTAGAAAAAAGAATTGAATGAAAAGAGTGGCATTGTGTTTCTTTGTTTGTTTGTTTTGCATTCAGATGGTGAAAAGGCTATTTTAAAAAATCACCTTGATCAAAATACCCAGTTACAGTGGAACACAACGGAGCCCTCACGAACAAGCCAAGATCCTAGAGAAGATATCAACTCCCCAGAACAGTGAGTAGTTTCCAGTTAAACCCTAGAGATGTCAGAGTAACAGCCAGGCCTTTGTATTAGAAGACTTCCCGGCATAATGGAGATGAGTGGCAGCCCCTGATTCCATAGGACCCCTGATCCACACACAATGTCAGGACAGGACCCATTTCTATGCTATATTCCCAGTTTGTTTTTTTGCACTTGTCATACCCTTTGAGACATATGCACAGTTACTAACACATAGTAAATCCTTAATAAATGCTCATTTACTGACTTAGATGCATCCAGCAAACCCAATTCTCCATTTTTCTCTCTGCATCCTTTCCTTCCAGCAGATCTTTTTGTCAGGAAATCAGAGGCTGAGTGACTTGGCACAGTTAGGAAGTGTCTGAGACTGGATTTGAACTCAGATCTTCCTAACTCCAGCCCCAGAGCTCTGATCCACTGAGTCACAGCTGCTCAGTGAATCAGGCCAAGTCAGAAAAAGAGAGCAAATCAAAGTTTACATAACTGACCACAAGGTGATGCACTTCCAGTCTAGGTCAGTTAAGGAGATATAGTCTTTAAATATAAATATACACGTAATAATAATATATTTTGAATATAATATATTCTATTACAAATAGAATATTTTCTTTTATTATATTACAAATATAATAATAAATGTATTTCTATGTTATCTTATAAAATATAATACATGCCTATTAATATATTATAAATATAAGCATAAGGTCACAGGACACAGAATAGCTAGAAAGGACCTTAGAGGCAGGGAGGAAGCTTGGGTGAGCTAACTCTTAAATTTTCAGTGTGAGCATTATTTTTATAAGGCAAGAAGCTGTTTATTAATAGGACAATAATTAGGCGAACTAAGAGTATAATTGTGATTTGCTAGTTTTTTGGGTTTTGTTTTTAATTTTTATTTTGAATATTTTCTCCTAGTTACATATTTCATGTTCTTTCCCTCTCCCCCAAGCCCCCCCTAACCTCCAATGCACAATTCCACTGGGTTTTACATGTATCATTGATGAAGACCTAATTCCATATTATTGATAGTTGGACTAGAGTTATTGTTTAGTGTCTACATCCCCAATAATATCCACATCAGCCCATGTGTTCGAGCAGTTGTTTTTCTTCTCTGTTTCTCCTCCCACAGTTCTTCCTCTGAATGTGGCTAGTTTTCTTTCTCATAAGTCCCTCAGCCTTGCTCTGGATCATTGCATTGCTGCTAGTAGAGAAGTCCGTTATGTTTAATTTTACCACAGTGTATCAGTCTCTGTGTACAATGTTCTCCTGGTTCTGCTCCTTTCATTCTGCATCAATTCCTGGAGTTCATTCCAGTCAGTATGAGCATTTTTATCTAGGAAATTGGCAAAAGTTAAAATCAGGGTTTGATTTATTGTTCTGTTGATTATTAAGATTTTTAAGTGAAGGTAGAAATATTCATAATGCCAACTAAATAAAAAGTGTGTCCTATAGGCATGTTTCCCACAAATATCACATTTACCAGCCCAGCCCTGCTGCAATCTGTTCTAACTCATGTATTCTATTCTATCCTAACTCACTCATTTTATAGACGAAGGAACAGACCCATTAGTTGTGACTTGCCCAACACATCCAGTTGTGAGAAAATGGCTTAGGGCTTTTACATAAAGGTTCCATCTTGTCTTGGGGGTAGGTGACAATGGGCCATCCAGAAGAGGAATAGGTCCACACCATGGTATGACAGGCTTAGGACCACTGGTCCTAGATGAGCAGCTTGCTGTCTAAAACCTCTAATTCTAGCAATCCCATCTGTAAGATTTAAATTAAGATCCAATAACTCCAAGTATTATATTTTATAAGATGTGTAATAATTTATTAATATAAGATTAATTAATTAATTAGTTAAGATTTATTTCAATTACTTGAAGTAAAAGAAATAAAAAGAACAAAAGTAAAAACCTGAGTAAAAACTTTTCCCAGCCGCATTTGTGCAAAAAGAGAGCGGGGTGGAGTCACACACAAATTTTATTTCCAAAACATAAGGACATAACATGAGAAGGGAAGTGGGATGCTGGAATTTAGAGTTTTGGGGAGCCAATCCTATTCATACACATCGGATGGTGGCAGACAAGAGTGAGCCAGCTTGGGCCATGAACCCGAGCAGAGCAGCTTCCCAAGTGGTTGTAGCAACAGGTGAAGGCAAGGCTAGACTCCCATTCCAGAGGATCTGACCTCTCTTTCCCTCTCTCTGCAGCATACAACGCCGGCTGTCCTTACAACTTCCCATTCTCCACCATGCCTACTTACCATCGATAGGAGGCGTGGATGCCAGTTGTGCCAGTCCATGCGTGAGCCCCACTGCCAGTCCTCGGCACAGACATGTGCAGCCACCTTTCCGAGTCATGGTCTCGGGCCTGTAAGTGTGGAAAATCAGTGCTTCCTAAACTGTGGGTTAATGACTCAAGGACCAGACGACACATCGAACATAGAAGTCTACTCAAAGGAGACTATCCGCTCTTACCCCTGAGAAGCTGGATGCAGAGGCTATCCTCATGCGTAACTCAGGTGGAGGGGAGAGTAAGCTGCCTTGAGTCTGCCCTGTAGCCTTAGGCATGGAATTTTTATTTCTTCACAACGAAGATCAATGGAAATTATCTCTTCCCGAATTTCCACCAACAAGGAGCTGGGAAATTTGAATCTTGCAAAAAAAAAAAAGGGAAAAAAAGAAAAAAAAAAAGAAAGAAAAAAACAAAAAACGAAATATATCTGCTAGAATAGGGACAATAGAAAAACTCCTTTAAAGTCACTGAGCATTTCAAGGCTGCTAAACAGGTGGAAGCATCTGCCCAATTCCCATCACAAGGAAAAGAAGATCAAAAACCTCCTTGGTATTTATTGAACTGCAGATACTGCCTATGACAAGAGCAGTATCAAACTGTTGAAACCATTCTGCTTTCTGGTCAGTGGAGGCTGGTTTCAGTTGACAAAGGAGTCCCAGGCTCTGGGGGAAATGGTCTCTTAAAACTCACCATTATTCATTGTTCAGGGATCCTTGTCACTGAAACCTGTTCTTCCAGGGAGAAGCAGCGCTGCTCTCAGCCCCGAGTGGCCCATCCATCACCAGCTCCCTTTCAGCCTAGGCTCTTCACTGATTGGACCTCAGAGGGGGAACATGTAGCAATGGCCAGGTCCCATTGCTATCTATTGGAGACTTCATTTTGACAAAAGGGTCTGCATCTATTGGGGGAATGTTAAAAATAAGCAAAAATCCACCTGTATATGCAGAAGTAGCCAAAGGGTGCTGAGGGCTCATCAGTCAAAAAGCTGGGGGACCTTGGGTGATAAAGACAATGCCACTTGATGACACATTTGTTACTGTTTGATAGATGCCACATCTTAGCACAATAACACCTAATTTCACATCACTCTGGGGATCTGGGGCACACAACCACCTTGCAGGTAAATTCTGCTACTTTCACCGAGAGTCTGTCTTTCACTGCGTTGGCTGTGCACTTATGTTACTATCAGTATAACCTGGTAACCCTGGGCTAGAAGCCAAGCTTACTCATAGAATATCTGTTCTGATCAGAAAAATAAAAATAACAAAGGGAGGAAGGACAGTAGGAAGGAAAGAAGGAAGGGTGGAGGAAGGGAAGAAAGAATGGAAGAGAGAAAAAGAGGAAGGAAAGAAACAAAGAAGAAAGAGAAGGAAGGAAGGAAGGAAGGAAGGAAGGAAGGAAGGAAGGAAGGAAGGAAGGAAGGAAGGAAGG
>NC_058130.1:201510233-201584878 GCF_016433145.1 Gracilinanus agilis
AAGGAAGGAAGGAAGGAAGGAAGGAAGGAAGGAAGGAAGGAAGGAAGGAAGGAAGGAAGGAAGAGAAAGAAAACCTGAGCACTTTAACCTCTCTCAAGGCACAGGGCCCAAGGGCTGGCTTGACTTTTTTTTAACTGACTTTTTAACCTAACCAAAGTGAGTTGGAGGCATTCAGCTAAAAGATGCCACTTAATTGTACAGCAGTAAGAGGGGAGGACCCAAGTAGTAGAGGATGTCTCTGTCCTCCCCAGCTTTCAAGGGACTCACACCCAGCCTGGCACAATTGTAAAGGAAGCCAATATCCAGCATCCCTGGAGTATGGCACTGGCTGACATGCTGATTTTTCATATGCAAAAGCAAATTTGGTTCCGTTTCAGTTCCCCCACAAAGGCCTAATTACTCTCATTCTGTCTAACATCGGGGGTATTGTACCACAGAAGCAAACTGAGGATTAGCCGGTGCCAGTTCCTGGCCATCCTCCAAAGCCAATCCTCTATTAACATTCCTTAGACAGGTGACTTCTTTGCCAGAGAAGTCAGTCACCCAGCGGTGGCTTGCCCAGTATCTGCCCCCTAGCCGGGTTTGCTCTCTCCTGAAGGACTCTGACTGGCAGCTTCAGTGGGTCGGCAATAATCCCTCCCCTGACCCCACCCCCAGGGCTGGAATACCGCTCTAACAGCATCTTTTCCAAAAGACGCCATCCGAATATCACAGCCATAAGCAACAGAAAACGAACACATTTCACTTAGAGGGAGAGAGGTAGCAGAGGTCCCGGAGCCTTTAGGAGAGGAAAAAAACCCAACAGACCTACTGTGTAAAGTATGTCACAGGTTAGAGTGGAGAACTTTACTCTGTTTTCAGCACTCAAGGCTGACGTCGTCACTCACTGTGTGTTTCCAGTATTGAATCGCATTCTCGATCCCACCAAGACCAGATTTAATTTAAAGGACCATGTTAATTTTTTCAAAGGGAACAGGACAACTGTACATAATGTATACACACATGCAAAAAAAAAAAATCTCTGTAGACATATTATTCCAGCATAGCAGGACAAAACCAATCCAAAGTGTTGGACTGTCGGAGGTGAGTGTGTCTGTCTGTACTTCTTTGTGAATACTGACTGTGTGTGCAGTCTATTAGGTTTAAACCATGCAGTACATTCTCTGTCCTATCGATAGTAGTTCCTCCCATTAAAAAAAAAAAAAAATCCTGCAAATAACGAGACCCACAGAAGTGACTCTAGCTATCTAACTGTTCTGTTCTTTTATACAGCAGCAAAAACGAGTCTGTCCATTTACCACGCGGCTGTGCTCCAATGGCATTTCCCAACCATGTTAGTGCACAAATGCTTTCAATTAGAATGGAACTGCCAGGATCCAATGTAAATGAAGAATTTCTTGTATCCTTACTGCATGAGGTCGATTTTTAATAAATTGTTGCAAAATTTGTTTTTATGAATAAAATGTAAAAATCAGACTCTCTCTCTTGGTGTCTGCCTCTCCTCCCTCTCCTCCTGCACTCATGAAGACTCCTGGGATGACGGCGTGGTATCACGTAAGCAGCACATGCCAAAGAACCAGAAGTCCTAGACTGATGCCCCTGCAATGCCATGTTCTGGTCATCTGATGATGGACAAGTTACTTAGGATTATTAGTGTTGTTCAATGGTGCCTGACTCTTCATGCCTGCATTTGGGGCTTTTCTTGGCAAAGAGACAGGAGCAGTTTGCCATTTCCTTCTTTAACTCATTATACGGATGAGGAAACAGAGGCAGATAGAGTGAAGTGATTTGCCTAGAATCATATAATTAGTAAGTGTCTAAGGCTGGATTTGAACTCAGATCTTCCTACTCCATCCACTGCACCACCTAGCTGCCTACCAGTAATAGTATTTGCCCACTAATAATAATATTAGTAGTATTATCATAATATAATTATAATAAATATTATTACTTTCTTGTTATATTCAGTATTATCATAATATAGTATTTTCATAATATAATTATAATAAATATTATTAGTTACTTTCTTGTTATATTTTTATATTTATTATTAATAGCATTTTATTGTATATTATAGTTATATGTAATATATTTCTATAATATATGTTTTATATTTATAAATTATTTCTTTTTATATAATATACATTTTATATTTTGTTTTATATATTATATATAAGTATATTATGTTTATTATTTTATAAATTATATCATATATTTATATCATATATAAATTTATATAGTACATTATAATAAATATAATATGATGTTCAGACAAATGGCTAGATGAAGTGTATACAGTCTTGAAATAAAGTTGGAATAAAGAAGACCTAAGTTCAAATCCAGTATTAGGCACTCTTGGGTTGTGTGATCCAAGGCAAGTTGCTTAACCCGTGCCTCAGTTTCCTCATCTGTAAAATTGGGATAAGAGAACCTCCCTCCCAGGGCTGTTGTGAGAATAAAATGAGATAATATTTGTGAAGTACTAAATAAATGTCAGCTTTGTAAGAAAAAAGCCCTTTGGTTCTATAAGATCCTTATGGATCAGAAAAGGATCCAACTAGTCAACTCATCCTCTTTAAAGAGTCTATGTAGGTGTAAAACCCAGCGGAATTATTCATTAGCTACAGGAGGGCAGGGTGAGAGGAGGGGAAAGAAAGAACATGAATCATGTAACCATGGAAAATTTTTCTTAATTAAATAAAATTTTTAAAATTAAAAAAAATTTTAAGAGTCTATGGGGGCAGCTGGGTAGCTCAGTGGATTGAGAGCCAGGTCCAAAGATGGGAGGTCCTGGGTTCAAATCTAGCCTCAGACACTCCCTCCCTAGCTGTGTGACCCTGGGCAAGTCACTTAACCCCCATTGCCTAGCCCTTACCACTCTTCTGCCTCAGAACCAGTAGACAGTATTGATTCTAAGACAGAACATAAGGTTTAAAAAAAAAAAAAAAAGAATCAGTGTGCTGCTCAGCACCTACAGAACTGGGCTCAGGGATAATGTAAGCCAGAGCCTCTGCCCTCATGGGACTTACAGCCTAAGAGTGAGGAAAGATGTGGACAGAAAAACAGTGGACAGAACATATCTAACCCAGATTGAATTGCTTGCCAGCTCCAGGAAGGTGAGAGGGAAGAAGGGAAACAATTTGGATCTTATAACTTTGGAAAATTTATGTGGAAATTTGTTATTAAAATCAAAAATAATAATAATAATAATAACTTTTAAAAATCATTTGTCAGGAAGACTTCAGTTCAAATCTGGCCTCAGACACTTACTATGTGACCCTGGGGAAATCACTTCACCTTACTTGCCTCAGTTTCCTCATCTCTAAAATGAGCTGGAGAAGGAAATGGCGAACTCTCTAGTATCTGTGCCAAGAAAACCCCCAGATGAGTCAAACACAACTGGAAGGACTGCATAAGAAGCTCAGAATCCAGGGTTATTTTGGTAAATATTTATTTAGCTCCTCATAAGAAAAATTGCACACAGGACATATAAGCTTCTTCTGCATTAGTAACATTTTCTCCATCACCTTCATAAATTTAAACAATGAACAAAACAATAAATCAAGCCCTGATTTGTAGCTTTTGTTGATTTTCAAGATAAAATTAATACAACAAAAATGTATCAATCTAGTCTCTGAGCCAGTACAGCCCTGATGGAATCCCTCAAACGTGAGACAGGGGATTGCAAGGAGAGGAACAGGGGGATCAGAAGGGAGTAAAGAGTCCAATTATGTACTGACAGAGGCAGAAAGATCTCTGATCAGCCACAAAAATTTAAATAAAAAACTATTTATAATATGTTTTGCATGATAATACATATCTAACCCAGATTGAATTGCTTGCCAGCTCTAGGAAGGAGTGAGGGAAGAAGGGAAACAATTTGGATCCTATAACTTTGGAAAACTTATGTGGAAATTTGTTATTAAAATCAAAAATAATAATAATAATAACTATTTTAAAAATCATTTGTGGGGGGCAGCTGGGTAGCTCAGTGGATTGAGAGCCAGGCCTAGAGACGGGAGGTCCTAGGTTCAAATCTGGCCTCAGACACTTCCCAGCTGTGTGACCCTGGGCAAGTCACTTGACCTACATTGCCCACCCTAACCACTCTTCCACCTAGGAGCCAATACACAGAAGTTAAGGGTTTAAAAAAAAAATCAGTGGATGGAGAGTCAGACCTAGAGACAGGAGGTCCTGAGTTCAAATATAACCTCAGACACTTCCCCATGGCCTAGCTCTTATTGCTCTTCTGCCTTGGAACCAATACACCATATTGATTCCAAGACAGAAGGTGAGGGTTTTTTTAAATAATAATAAAATGAAAAATATAAATAAATAAATAAATGCACATTTGTAGCCATCTAGTCCAACCTCCTTATTTGATAGAGGAAAATGAAGCTCAAAGATTCAATAGAATGTAACCTCCTTGGGGGCAGGGAATATTTTATTGTCTTTTTTTACATTGCTCATGGCACTGAGCAATCCAGTAATAAAGGTTTGCTTGGTTGGTTGACTGACTGATTGATTGATTGATTGGCTTATGTCATTGGTCCTCTTTGGAAGGAAGGAAGAATGACAATTGGCTTGCACAAGGTTACACACAGAGCTAGCATGAGAGCCAGGCCTGGAATTCACCATATTTTTATTTTTATTCTCAGTAAACTACAAAATCCATTTAACTAAAAATGTTGCCATTCCCCAAAAGCATTCTGGTTCTATTCAGTAAGCCCAAGTATCTGTGAAAATCCAAGATCTAGGAGAAGCCCCATCCCAGGCCAACTGGGCAGCGTGGGAGATGTGAATGCCCAAAGGCAGTAGATAGAAAGTCAAATTCGGGAAGCAGCTCATCATCCTCTCTGGCCCGACCACAGAGTTCATAAAGGGGAAGAATGTGAAATAAGACTGGAATGGTCTGTTAGAGTCCAGTTATGGAGGACTTAAAGTTGACAAGAATGGATCAATTCAAAGCCTCAGCAAAATACTCACATTTTTTCTGATAAATTACTCAGTCATTTTCACTTTGTTCTCTGGAACTTAATTTTTTGAATGCAAATGTAAATGCTTATATTTATCTAATAAATTTCATCCTATTAAAAAAAAGCCTCAGGTCAAATTTGCCCAGGGAACCAGTAGTCAGAACCAAAACTCTGAGGTGCATGTCTTTAATTTACTTTATTCTAGTTCAAAAACTTCAGTGAATAATTCTGCAGAGCCAGGGAAATATTTCTTCCAAATAATGACAGCAGAGTTTCCTCTGTATTCTGATCAAATGTATTACACTCCTTGGAGAAATGAACAGGTTTTTTTGAACAGTTTCTTTTACAGGGCCTGGCATAGGGTGAGCACTAAATAAAGAGATTGTGTTCCCTCTAAATGGAATCAATTATCTGTCAAATTAACAAACCACAGCTAGGTCACTGCGCTCAGGTCTATAATGGGAAAGAGGGGTGTTAGGGTCAGTCTTCTTACATTCTCTGACTTGTTACATCCTTGCCCCTCAACAGGCACACACACAAGGGAAGCAAGGGAAATGGCTTAAGTTTTAGATTTTGTGGGGTGGCTAGATGGGATGTCGTGGGTTCAAATTTGACCTCAGACACTTCCTAGCTGGGTGACTCTGGGCAGGTCACTTGACACCACCCCCCACCACCCCCACCACCCCGCCCATTGCCTAGCCCATACCTCCGTTCTGTCTTGGAACTAATATATAGTATCAGTTCTAATACAGAAAGCAAGGGTTTCAAAAAAAAGCAGAGCTTGTGAGTCCCATACAAATGGCCCATGTTCTCTCTCCCAAAATCGGGGGGCAAAGGAGAAAAAAAACATATCTCCCCTCCCTTCTAGGAAGAGCTGCCTGGACCTGCATAAAATTCTGAGGACTCACTTGAAGTTTTGCTCAACTTTTGGTCAAGGATATTAAAAAAATAGCACGGTTTGGGGAATGGGGGACAGAAGACTCCATTTCAAATTCTAACTGCTTTTTATCACCTTGTGTGGCCTTAATCAAGTCTCTAAACCTGTCTGGGCCTCAGTTTCTTCCTCTGTAAAATAAGGAAATTAGACTAGAAATTCAAATGGTATCAAATTCAGATAGAAATAGATCCATTCAGGCCATATATTGACTTAGAAAACCACAAATTAACATTATCTGTGTTGTAATTTTGGTTTAAATATTTTCCAATTACATATTTTTTTAAACCCTTAACTTCTGTGTATTGGCTCATAGGTGGAAGAATGGTAAGGGTGGGCAATGGGGGTGGGAAGTGTCTGAAGCTGGATTTGAACCTAGAACCTCCTATCTCTAGGCCTGACTCTCAATCCACTGAGCTACCCAGCTGCCCATTCAATTACATTTTAATCTGCTTCAGGCCAAACTTGGGCCTTGGGGGCACCATATGGCTAAGAATTTGACCCCTCTGGACTAGACCTCTGGGGTACTTTCCTGCTCTAATTCTGTAGGTGAACCTTTTAGAAATGGAGTGCTGGGCCCTGCCGCCATCCCACCCCCAAGACTGAGTGCCCGTGCCTGCCCCACCACCACATGCTGGGTACACCCTGCCTCCACCTTACCCCATACAGAGGAGGGAGGAAGCACTCCTATTGGGCTACTGGATGAGGAGGCAGGCGAAGTGAGGAATGTCCTCAGCAAGTGTGGAGAGGGGGAGGGGAGTGGCCAAAGTGCTCTGCTCCCCTCCAGCTCTGCAGCCTGTGAGTTGTCCACCTTACCCACTGTGTGCTGGGGGATGTGAAAAAAATGTCATCAGACCTGGCGGAAGGGGGAAAGGGGAGCATCTCTGCCTGAGTCCTTCTCCCTTTCTCGAAATGAAGTGGGTGGGGGGGAGGAGGGTGGTGCATGTGCCCACAGAGAGTTCTCTGAGTGCCATCTTTGGCACCCATGCCATAGGTTCACCTATGAAAAGAGGCACAGGGGAAAAGATGCTATTTAATTTGGGACTTATTGGCATTAGGGCAGTGATGGAAAATGTACAGCACAGGTGCCAAAAAGGGCATGCAGAACCCTCTCTGTGGGCATGCCTGCAGTCACCCATCATAGCTCTTTACTAGAAAGCCAGAGGGACTCAAAGTGGAGTTGTTCCCCTCCCCCTCTCCATGTACCTGAGGATATTTCTCACATGATCTGCCCCTCTACCCAGCAGCCAATGGAAATGCTTCCTCCTTCTTCTATCTGGAGTAAGGCGGGGCCAGGAAGCAAGGTGGGAGGACAGGGCTGACACTTGGTTTTTGGGGAGGGGACAGGTACAGCACTTGGTCTGGGTAGCGAGGCGGGGCAGGACCCGGCACTCTATCTCTGAAAGATTCGCCATCACTGCACTAGGGGATACTCACAAGCTAACCTCATTCTCTACCTAGATGAATTGCCAGGACTCCAAACTCAACTTGTCTAAAACCCAATTTTTCACAGCAAACCATTTCCCTTCCCAGCTGCCCAAATTTTAATGGACTGCTTATTCTCCAGTTACCAATGCTTTGAACTCATTCTCAGCCACCACCATCACCCTCTCAGCAAAAAAAAAAAAAAAAAAAAAAAAAAAAATATATATATATATATATATATATATATATATATATATAAAAATCTGAGAGACACTGGGAAGAAAGGACCTAGATTTGATGACTAATTGAATATAGAGAGGAATTGATAATATATTTCTATACATAATCATATATGACTAATATGAATATAGAGATAGAAGTTTTGAGAGAATATACAGAGAGAGTCATATATATAAATAAATGAATATAGTCATATTAATTATCAAATCTGGGTTCTTCCTTCCCATTTTTTTTTTTACTTTTAAACCCTTAACTTCTGTGTATTGACTTATAGGTGGAAGAGTGGTAAGGGTAGGCAATGGGGGTCAAGTGACTTGCCCAGGGTCACACAGCTGGTCCCAATGTCTTTTAGATTTCTCCATTCACTCATCTCCACCCCACCCTAATCCAGACACTCATTACCACCCACTTCAACCATTACAGTGGCCTTCTAATTTATCTTCCTGACCTGTCTCTCCTTCTAATTACTGCTATCACATTATTGTCCTAAAACTCCCAATTTTTGTTGTTTCCTTTAAAATGTGTCAGCGATGTCTTCTTTTTCGTCAGTGTCCTCCCCCATGAATCCATTTTTTATACAACAAAGATGAACAATTAAGCAGAAATAGCAGATATAATGACTACATCTAGCAAAGTATACAACATTCAATATAAGAGGATTACTTTCTCTATCTCTCTACTGTTCGAGGGGGGTATAGTTCATTAATTGTTCTCTAAGTCTCTCCTATGTCCCCAGTCCCCTCAAAGTTAGGGGGAGGCAGGCAGGCTCAGAGAGGAAAACATATCCCAGCTCCCCAGAGGAGGAATTGTCCAAGCCTGAGTAGAATTCTGGAGACTTTGAGTTTTTGCTAGACTTTTGGACCAAGGATTTGGGGTTGGGGGAAAGGGAAGGACTTGGAGAAGCAAAAGACACAGGTTCAAATCCTAACTCTGCTATTTATCATCTAGGCTTACCCCACTGTCATATCTATGTCTCCACTTTCATAAACTATCTGCTGTCCCCTCAATAACTTGGGATGCAAGGGAGAAGCTTCTTGATCAAAGTCTGAAATATCAGTCATGGGGACAGAGCAAAGCTCTTGGAGGGGAGTCATGGGGGTTTCTACCACCAGTGGGTCATCATCTCCAGCATCCTGTTACATATATTTGATCTTTGTTTCTAACTTTGACTTCCTTGGGCAATTTTCCTAACAATTAGAGCTTTTCAAATGTACAATAAGGTTTCCCCAAAAGGTAATGAATTCTCCATCCCCTGAGGTATTTGAGAAAAAAAACAGATGACCTCTTGTTAGGGTTATAGTCATAAAAGACATTGCTGTTTGAGTTTGGACCTCTGAGATCCTTTCCAACTATGAGATTCTTTGAAATGTTCATCTGACATGTTAAGGTAGGGAGGATATCTTTGTCAACCTCAAAATCAAACAGGTAGGATTTTGTAAGTTTAGAGAATCCTGCAAGAACAGATCACATGTGTATAGTTAGAAATATCTTGAATCCCTAAAACTTCCTTTTTGTATTACTGTGAGATTCATATTGCAGAGTGGAGTGGAATTCCAGCTGCAATCTGAATCTCACAATCACCTAGAATGCTTTTCCTTTTGTTTACGTTTGCATGGTCACGTTTTTTGTATAAATTCTGAGGCTCCACCTCGTTCTTCCTCTTTTGCTCTTGGGAGAGGGCTGGGTAGTACCTTTTTAGTTAGCTTTTTATGTTAGTTTATTATTAATAAAACTTTATTAAAATATAATATTTGGTTATTAAATATTGATTTTTAAAATCCATACACAGAAATATTTTAGTTTTCTTTCCACAAAGGAAAAATAATCCGTAAAAAGCAATTTAATTGAGATGGCATTTTTTTCTTTCCTTATAGAGAAAATATTTCGTATTTCAGTGAAGACCATTCTCTTCAACAGCTGAGAAAAATCATTACCTCCTGGTGCAGCCTGCTCCATTATTAGAAAGTTCCCATTACTTGGGAATCTATTTGCCAAGACAAACACAGGAATTATATAAACACAATTACAAAACACTTTTCATACAAATAAACAATTTGAAAAACATTAATTATTCATGGGCAGGCTGAGCTAATATAGTAAAAATGACAATCCTACCTAAATTAATTTACTTATTCAGTGCCATATCAATCAAACTATCAAAAAACTATTTTATAAAACTAGAAAAAATCATAACAAACTTAATCTGGAAGAACAAAAGATCAAGAATATCAAGGGAACTATTGAAAAAAAATTTTGAAGGAGAGTAGCCTAGCTGTACCAAATATTAAACTGTACTATAAAACAGTGATCATCAAAACAATATGGTACTGGCTAAGAAATAGAAGGGTGGATTGATGGACTAGATTGGGGGTAAATGTCCTCAGTAATCTAGGTTTTGATAAATCCAAAGACCCCAGCTTTGAGGATAAGAATTCACTATTTGGCAAAAACTGCTGGGAAGGGGCAGCTGGGTAGCTCAGTGGAGTGAGAGTCAGGCCTAGAGACGGGAGGTCCTAGGTTCAAATCTAGCCTCAGCCACTTCCCAGCTGTGTGACCCTGGGCAAGTCACTTGACCCCCATTGCCCACCCTTACCACTCTTCCACCTATGAGACAATACACCGAAGTACAAGGGTTAAAAAAAAAACTGCTGGGAAAACTGGAAAAAAGTATGACAAAAATCAGGTTTAGATCAATATCTCATACCCTATACCAAGATAAAGTCAAAATGGGTATATGTGATTTAGACATAAAGGTGATATTATAAGTAAATTTGGGGAACATAGAATAGTTTACCTGCCAAATCTATGGAAAAGGGAAGAATTTATGAACAAAACAAACAAGAGATTGAGAATACTACAAGATGTAAGATGAATAATTTTGATTATATTAAATTTAAAAGTTTTTGCACAAACAAAACCAATGCAACCAAGATTAGAAGGGAAACAACAAAGTAGAGGGGGAAATTTAGAACAAATTTCTCTGAAAATGATAAATGTTGGGAGGGGATGTGACAAAATTGGGACACTAATGCATTGCTGGTGGAGTTATGAACTGATCTAACCATTCTGGAGGGCAATTTGGAATTAAACCCAAAGGCTTATAAAAGAACACTTACCCTTTGATCCAGTAATACCACTACTAGGTCTGTATATCAGAGATTTTTAAAATGTAGGAAAGGACCTGCTTGTACAAAAATATTTATAGCAGCTCTTTTTGTAGTGGCCAAGAATTAGAAATTGAAAGGACATCCCTCAATTGGGACTGGTTAAGTTGTGATATATGACGATGATGAAATATGATTGTGCTATCAGAAATGAGGAACAGAATGATTTCAGAAAGAGCCAGAAGGACCTACATGAACTGATGCAGAGTGAAATAACATTGTGGGATAATCAAATATGATAGACTTTGCTGTTCTCAGTAATAAAATGATCCAGGACAATTCTGAGGGACTTATGACAAAGAATGCTGCCCACCTCCAGAGAAACAACTGTTGGAGTAGGAATGCACATGAAAGCCTATCATTTTTCACTTGTTTATTTGGGTTTATGTTTTGAGGTTTGGGTTTCATAAGATTATTCACTTACAAAAATGAACAACACTCATGTAACCATGGAAAAATATTCTAAATTAATTAATTAAATAAAAATTTGCAGATAAAAAATGAACACTACAAAAATATGTTTTGTGTGATAATACATGTATAACCCAGACTGAATTTCACACCAGCTCTGGGAGCAGAGAGAAAAGAAGGTGGGGGGGGTGGGATTTGGATCATATAATTTCAGAAAAGTTATGTGAAATTTTGTTATTATCTGTAATGGTTAAAGGAAATTTTTTTATTTAAAATTTTTACAAATTCCCATTGTTAGGAAGTTTTCTCTTTTTTGTTCAGTCCTTTTCAGTCATATCCAACTCTTCATGACTACATTTGGGATTTTCTTGGCAAAGATACTATACTGGGTTTGCCATTTCCTTCTCCAGCTCATTTTACAGATGAGGAAACTGAGGCAAACAGGGTGAAGTGATTTGTCCAGGGTCACATAGATAGTAAGTGTCTAAGGCCAAATTTGAATTCAGGAAGAGGAATCTTCTTTCCTCCGGCAGCACTCTATTTACTATGCCATCTAGCTGACTTTTTATAATGACAACCCTTCAGATTATTGAAGACTGTTTCCTATCCCGCCTGTGCCTTCTCTTCTCCCAATCAAACCTCTGCAGTTCATTCTTTAATCTTTTCACCATCCCAGTTGTTAGAGTTTTGAATTGCCTTGGCCAATTCCTTTTCTGTGTAGTAAAACCCTATTACAATATTGCTTCAGTTTATATATCTCCTGATCAGATATCTTTACAGCTAGGTGGCATACCAGATGAAAAATTAGACTTGGAATCAGGAAGCCCTGAGTTCAAATCACACCTCAGATGCTAGCTAGTCAATTAATCTATTTACCTCAGTTTCCTCAACTATAAAATGGGGATAATATCATCTCCCAGGGTTGTTGTGAGGATTGAATGAGATAATAATTGTAACACACTTATCACAGTGGCTGCCATATAGTAGGACATTCTATAAGTATTTATTCCTCTGCCCCTTTTAACGAAACACTCTCCATTATACTCCGGATTTCTGATATCTGCATTGCTTCCCATGAGTAAAATAATGCTCCCATATTCCTTCTCTTTTGTCTATTCTATTTCTTGTGAATAATTTCCTTTCATGGCCATATTGTAGTTATGAATCTTATCCCTTCAAGATTCAGTGAAGAAAGTCAGGGAGCCACACAGAAAGTGAATTTAAAAAGTAGAGAAAGATGGAGATAGGAAAGAAGAATAAGTGAACAAGAGAGAGAAAAAAATCATAGGTTTAGATCTGAAAGGAACCTTGGATTGGAGCAAGAGTTCTTAACCTACCACACATGAAATTATCTTTTTTATATTTTCACAATAGAATTCCAACAAAATGGGTTTCATTGGAATTCTATGTATTTTTTTTCTGCATTTAAAAATATTATTCAGGGGGGCAACTGGGTAGCTCAGTGGATTGAGAGCCAGGCCTAGAGACAGGAGGTCCTAGGTTCAAATCTGGCCTCAGACACTTCCCAGCTGTGTGACCCTGGGCAAGTCACTCGACCACCATTGCCTACCCTTACCACTCTTCCACCTATAAGTCAATACACAGAAGTTAAGGGTTTAAAAAATTTAAAAAAAAATATTATTCAGAAAAAGGGCCTATAGGCCTCGCCAGACTGCCATGGAATTCATGACCCAAAAAGGGTTAAGAATCTTTGCCTTAAAATGTTACGTATGTTGTAAGCTGAAAATCACTGCAGTATCAATTATATTTCCTTAATTGTTTTTTCTTTGATACAAGGGAAGTTCAGTTTGGGGCACAGTAGAACTGGCATACTTGAAAACAATGGTGATGTATTTTTAAAAAGGAATAAATAAGATGGAAGGTAAGAAAAATGAATAATATGGAAATGAGTTTGAGTGATAATATATTTATGTATAGCCCAGTAGAATTGCTTGTCAACCCCAGGAGGGGTGAGGGATGAGGGGAGGGAGAAAATATGAATCATGTAACCATGGAAAAATTTTTTAAATAAAAAATAAATTAAATTAAATATTTACCCAGGAAAAAAAAAAAAGAAAGGTAAAGGAATCAAGGGTGCAGAATAAACCACATATTTTTGGACAGGACCAATACAGAAATTTGTTTTACTTAAAAAATTAAAAAATAAAAATAAAATGGAAGATAAGAGTTAAAAAAAAACCTTACCTTAGACTCATTTATTTTTTTAAACCCTTAACTTCTGTGTATTGGCTTCTTGGTGGAAGAGTGGTAAGGGTGGGCAATGGGGGTCAAGTGACTTGCCCAGGGTCACACAGACCTTAGACTCATTTAATTCAAAGCCCTTACTGAACAGAACAGGACCCTAGGGAAATTAAATGACGCCCCCAGGTTTCATTCAATATTAAAGGACGGAGCTGAGATTTGAAGGAAGATTCCTTGACATCCACCCCATCATGCTTTCCACTATACTGCTAGGAACAGAAGAACATTAGAGTGAAAAAATAGAAGAAGGTTAATTTTTAAAAAAACAAAAAGGGAAGCTAGGTATCCCAGTGTATTGAGAGCCAGACCTAGAGAATGGAGGTCCTGGGTTCAAATCTGGCCTTAGACATGTCCTATCTGTGTGACCCTGGGCAAGTCACTTAATCCCAGTGCTTAGCCCCTATCACTCTTCCATCTTAGACTAGATAAAAGGGAAGGGTTTAAAAAACTAAAAACAAATAAAGAGCCAGCAAATAAGAAGAAAGTAGGGAAGCAATGCTGGGAGGAGAGGGCAGAAACAAGCAGGAAAAAAAAAAGAAAAAGACAAAAGTGAAGGGTTTTCAAGTGGCCTCTGAGTTTAGTGAGTTGATGATGAATTGCTCTGGTTCACCTGGGCTGTGGGATGTCAGAGTGAATTATTACCTGTTGTCACTGACCTCTGAACTTCTGTATCTTTCTAAGCTGGAGGCAGTTTCTCTGGTCTCGTCTTTTCAAACTTCAAAATGTAATTTTGGAATAAAGGTTTGTCCTCCTCCCTGGAATTTTAAGCCAGGATGATAGAGGGGCATTGTGTCCTTTATGCTGAGCAAAAGTCATAAATCAGCAGCATAAACTAATTAACTCATTCTTCAATGTTGAGAGGAGGCTTTGATTTGAAGCCAATTTTCCCCAAAGAAAAACCTGGAAACTTCCACATTCTTGGCTTGGCAAGATAGAAGTTTCAGGGCAGGGGCCAGGAGAGGGAGGCACTGGATCCACTGTATCATCCTATCAGAGACACGAGTGATGCCATTTTAGAACGTCTACACTTCCCAGTGTAAATGGGCAGGCAGTGGCATCTCACCCTTATGTCTGTTCGGTCTTCCTTTACCTGATGTCTTATGAAAAGCCAATCAAAGTACAAACTAGCAAACTAATAATAACTTAGCAGATTAGGAAATTGCTGTCCCTTCCACCACAAAACACAACACACTGCTCCCAAGGCCAATGGCTGACCAGTTGTGAATCCAGCATAACTATGTGTTTTCTGAACACTCTATAAGAAAAGCCCCACATTCAGAAGGCCAGTTCTCCTAAACGCACTTCCTTAAGTGCCAATTAATGTTTCTCCCTGCCTCAGCTTATAAATTATGCCGGAAATAAGGTCCTTTTCTGACCAGAATTCTAAACTATAGATAGGAGGTTTTCTAGTCACAAGACAGGAGTTCCAAATTTGGCATCTTAGAGAGCAACAAAGTAAGGGGGGAAAAACACTCTGAATCAAGATTTATTTTTTTTTTAAAATAAAACCCTTACCTTCGGTCTTGGAATCAATACTGAATATTGGCTCCAAGACAGAAGAGTGGTAAGGGCTAGGCAATGGTGGTCAAGTGACTTGCCCAGGGTCACACAGCTAGGAAGTGTCTGAAGCCAGATTTGAACCTAGGACCTCCCGTCTCTAGGCCTGACTCTCAATCCACTGAGCTACCCAACTGCCCCCTGAATCAAGATTTAAGAGATTCAGGATCTAAGCACTTTTCCAGGCAGAGAAGTCTGGCTTCTGACCTCATCGTTCTATGAAAATTCCCATCTCTGAAGTTACTAGAAATCTCTGAACTGTCAAATCTCACAGCTTCTTTTTTCAAGTCCACATCCTTCTTAGCTTCTCTGTAACATGTATAACCCGGATAGAATTGCTTGTCAGCTTCGGGAGAAGGTAGGGAAGGAGGTAGGGAGACAATTTGGATCCTTTAACTTTGGAAAACTTATGTGGAAATTTATTACATGTAATTAGTTTTTAAAATATGAATTAATTAACTGCTGTGTAGCCTTTGTCATTGTCAGTTATCATCTTCTTGATATAAGCGCTGCCCACTGCAAGACATGCATGGCACCTTATACAAAGAATAAAAACAAAGATAGCCCCTGCCTTCAAGGAGCTCACAATCTAATAGGGAAGGGCAGGGAGGGAAACTTGTTCCATTGAGTTGAAAGCAAGCAGAGAACAAAATGGCAGCTAGATGGTGCAGTGGGTTAGAGTGCCAGGCGTGGGGTCAGGAAGACTCTTCTTCTGGGTTCCAATCTGGCCTCAGACACTTCCTAGCTGGGTGACCCTAGGCAAGTCACCTAACTCCCATCACCTAGCCCTTACCACTTTTCTGCCTTGGAACCAATACACAGTATTGATTCTAAAATGGAAGCTTAAGGATTTTAAATTTAAAAAAAAATTTTTTTTTAATAAAGGAAAGCAGAACCAGGAGAACATTGTACATAGAGACGGATACACTGTGGCACAATCAAATGTAATGAACTTCTCTACTAGCAGCAATGCAATGATCCAAGACATTTCTGAGGGACTTATGAGAAAGATGCTATCTATATCCAGAGAAAGAACTGTGGGAGTAGTAACACAGAAGAAAAGCAACTGCTTGATCACATGGGTTGATGGGGATATGATTGAGGATTTAGACTCTAAACGATCACTCTATTGCAAATATTAATAATATGGAAATAGGTCTTAATCAATGACACATGTAAAACCCAGTGGAATTACTGGTTGGCTACAGGAGGGAGGTGGGAGGAGAGGAAGGAAAGAACATGAATCATGTAATCATGGGGAAATATCCTAAATTAATTAAATAAATAATTTTTTTTCAAAAAGAAAGATGTGCTTGATTAATTAATTAATTAAATGGGATTTTTTTTAAAAATAAAGGAAGTCAGTTTCTTTATATACAGAAGAATTTGGTCCTCTGGCCTCCAGCCTCCAAGTGGAGGAGAGAGGAGGCTGAGGGATAAGGTATATGGTAAGGTTCCAGTTAGCAGAATGGTGATGAGATTAGGGATGATGAGTTTAACCTGGGAAGGGCATCGCCTATTCTATAGAACGAAAACCACTGAGCCACCCAGTTGCCCTAGATCAGGAACCTTTGATGTTACTATTGTAATTGTTTTAGGGTGTCATAAAACAGACTCATATAGGATAGTGAATTTAATGGATAAATATATATATATGTGTATATATATTTATATATAGATATATTCTGACTGCTCCACCTATGGATTATTTCTCCTCTCTCCCTGTCCTCAGGCTTCCATATTCCCTGAAAAACAATATCAAAATTAGGTCAATTAATAACCTTACAATGACCTCTAAGTGTTCAAGTGAGAAACCAATCCAACAATTGCATCATTTGATGCAATCATCAAATTTTATTGTTGTCTTATTTTAAGAAATTATCTGGGGCAGCAAGGTGGCTCAGTGGGTTGAGAGCCAGGCCTAGAGTTGGGAGGTCCTGGGTTCAAATCTGGCCTCAGACACTTCCTGGCTGGATGACCCTGGACAAGTCACTCAACCCCCTATTGCCTACCCTTACCACTCTTCCGCCTTGGAACCAACACAGTATTGATTCTAATATGGAAGGTAAGGGTTTAAAAAAAAAGAAAAGAAAAGAAATTGTCACTGCCACCCCTACCTTCAGTAGCCACCACATGATCAATATGAAGTCAAAATCCTCCACTAGCATGACAGTTAGCATTTTTTAGCAATAAGGTATTTTTTTAAATTAAGGCATATGCATTGTTTTTAGAAGTTGAACACTTAATAGACTATGGTACAGCATAAACATAAGTTTTATTTGCCCTGAGAAACCAAAAAATTTATGATTCACTTTGAGTTTTTTAATTTAATTTTATTGTCATGCAAAACACACTCCCATATTGGTCCTGGCTATAAGAGCACACTCATACATAGCCAAAATGCCAAATAAATCCAAAGATACACTGATGGGAAAGACGACTCCAACAGTCCTTTCTCTGAAGGTGGACAGCATTCCCTGTCATAGTCCTTCAGGATTGTCCCAGATCATGGCACTGCTGGGAGTAGCCAAGTTTTCCCAGATAATCATCTTGCAACATTGCTGTTACTGTGTACAATGTTCCCCGGATTCTGCTTATTTTGTTCTACGTCACTTCCCGAAGCTCTTTCCAGCTCTTTCTGACATCATCCCACTCATCATTTCTTCTAGCACAATAGTATTCCATCACTATCATATACCACAATTTGTTCAGCCATTCCCCAGTAGATGAACATTCCCTCAAGTTCCATTTCTTTGCCACCACAAAAAGAGGAGCTATAAATATTTTTGTACAAGTAGGTCTTTTCTCCTTTTTTATTATATGATTCTGAAACCAGACCCACCATACCTCTGAGGTACACTTGTAAACTCCAGTGGCGCCCTATCATCTTCCAGATGGAGTACAAGATCTTATGAACCTGATCCCTTCCTACCTTTCTAGGCTTTTCACACTTCACCCCCTGCAAGATCCTCTAAGATCCAATGATGTTGTCCCTTACACAGGACATTTTGTGCCTTTTCACTGGCTGTCCCCCATGACTAGAATGCTCTCCCTCTTCCCTAACTCCTCCTGGTTTCAAGCCTCGGCTCAAATCCTCCCCTTTCCAGGAGACTTTTCCTTATATCCTTAAATTCTAGTATTTTCCTTTTAGGATTATCTCCAATTTACCCTTTGAATATCTTGAATGTATTTTTTAGTTTTCCTGTTATTTCCCCAATTAGAAATGTCAATTCTTTGAGGGCCTGGATGTGTTTTTGCCACAGTGATTAGCACATTACCTGGCACATACTAAGCATTTAATAAATGTTTATTATAGAAATGAGTCATTTTTAGTATTATTTTTTATGTAACTCTGGTTCCAGCCAACCATATCCTATCAGCCCCTCTAAATCATCACTTCTGGGATGAGGTTAAAGCCTAGATTCCACAATCAGGTTAGATTTATGGAGGATTAGGGAGAGGAGAGGGTTCATTTCAAAATCACTGCACATTTGTAAATGCTCTTTCCATTTTTCTGGTCTCCTGAGCTCCAGAGGCTTCATGCAAATCAGGCTGGGCATTTAAGGATAGAGTATTGTTATTTGGCTGGAAAATACTCCCTCCGAGACCACATGGTGTCGCACTCTGCCATCTCCTAGTCACTAATCCGACCAGTCTGAACTTTTTTGGTTTCAGGACCTCTTTATACTCTTAATAATCATGAGACCGCTCCAAAGAGCTTTTGTTCATGTGGGTTATCTATTGATATTTATCATATTAGAAATTAAAGCTGATGGGTTTTTTAAATATTTATTAATTCATTGAAAATAATAATAAATCCATTATTTGTTAATATCACATTTTATGAAAAACCATATTTTCCAAAGCAGAAAAAAATCGAGACGAATGGCATTGTTTGCATTGTCTTGCAAATATCTTTAGTGTCTAATAGAAGATAGATGGATTCTCATATACGCTTTTATAGTCAAATGTTTTGGTTCAAGCATAGAAAGGAAATTCAGTCTCTTGAATATGTAGTAGGAAAACAGAAAAGTATTTTAATAGGAAAATAATGTCTTAGTATTCTTATGAAAATAATTAAGACTTAAAAAAAAAAAACCTGAAAGAATCTCATGTATCCCCTGGGGTCCTTGAACCACTACAGTAGTACTATTGCCATAGTACTATTGCCCATAGACAATTGGATATTTCAATCAATCACTAAGCATTTATTAAGCAACTACTATGTCCAAAGAAGAAAGAGAACCAGTTCTTATTCTGAAGAAACTTCCACTCTATCCTTCTCCCTGGGTGCTCCTGAACTTCATCATATGAGCTCTTTGTCACAAATCTGGGAATTCTAAGACAGAATGGTACCTGACTGAAACGTTATTGGTTACACTTAATTTGCCTCCTTGCACAATCCTAGAATTCAAAGGGAATCTGGATTTCTCCAGGATTATCCCAATCATCTTAGCAGTTAGGAGGAAAAAAGAGTGATTAGTAATAGTTTATTATTATTAACTGTAATTTGTTGTTATTATTATAAGTCCTACCTATATAGCAAGGTTTTTCAGGGTCCCATGACCCCTAACATAGTGCCTTATAGTGAAATGGGCAAGACTCAGAAAATATTATCAAGGTCAGCTGTGCTTATAACACAGAGGCTTCATAACACAAACTTTGGGTATTTTCTATGTCTAAGACCTTGGACAGTTTATTGCATAGCTCAGAACACAGGGACCAGCCCAAAGATATACACAGTACCAGGAAATGAAAACAGAGAAACTACCTAGGTAGACTGAACCCACCAGTTTCAAGTCATAATGCTCTGCTGAAAAAAGATCTCACTGAACTGTCTTGCTCTCTTCTCCTTCCATCTCCCTCCTTCCAATGCAATAGGCCATAAAGACATAGTATAAAGGCTAGTTTAGGCATACCAGCGCCAAAGCAGGTCTCCACATTTTTTTTTAATTGTATTATTAATATTTGATTTTATATCACCCAGATATCTCCTTATATACTTCCCCATGTTCCCTCCCAGACAGTCATCCCCAAAATTAAGAGAAAACAAATCATAAAAAACAAACTCTGCCACTATATCTAATGTTCTACACCCCTTTACCACAACCCTCCAAAGAACTAGAGGGAGCCATCTTCTCATATCTCTTCTTTGGGACCAAGATTGTTCTTTATAATTTTGCATTTGATTTCAACTTTTGGGGGATTGTTGTTTCCATTTATATTGTTGTGCTCATTGTGAATATTGTTTTCCTGGTTCTGATTCATTTTGTATGGATTTGTGTAAATCTTTCCATGCTTCTCTGTTTTCAACATGCTTGTCATTTCTTGGAAATAGTACCCCAGCGTGGGAGTAGTATTCCATTCCAGTTTGTTTAACCATTCTCCAATTGATGAACATCTTGTTGCAAGTTCTTTCCTTTCGCAGAAAGTGCAGATATAAATATGTTCATATGTATAGGATCTTTTTTTTTTTATCAATAACTTCTCTGGAATAATTGCCTATAGGAGAATCTCTGGTTTCCTTGCTTTTAACTAATACCTATAGAAAATTGCAGAAAGGAACTATGTTGGTGCCCTCCTAGGCTTTTGACACCTTGCTCCTTCAAATCAACTTGTCTGCCTACCCAGTTGTACTAAGCTTTATGGCTTATGAAGCTCAGCAACCCCAAAAATATATCATTATCATATTTTTAGCTATGGGGAAAATGGAGATTAGAGAGGTTAAACAACTTTTATGATAATTAGATTAAGTCTACACTGCCCATCTTTAGATTTAATCACCAAAGGTAAGAGCAGGTGCCAAATCAGAATCAGCTGACTGCCCCCTAGGCAGATCTATGAGAAACATCTATTGTGATTGGACATGCAAACTAGGGGGAAGGCATAGGAAGTGACACATAAGTGACCACTTTAAAAGGAGAAGGTCTTCTGCTGGAGAGTGCTGGTGAAGAGGGTGGCTGGTGAAAGAGCTCTTCGGAGGTCTTCTAGTTCTTCTGGTCCATGGCTGGAACACTGAGACCTTGGTGAGACTGCTTTCAATATCTTTTTAGAAGTCCACATGGTGAGTTTAAAGACTGAATCTTCCTGAACTTCTCTTAAGGAACTTACCTTTAATAGATTCTGTGAATGTTGCTTCATTCACCTCCCAGCCTCTGGCCCATTTGACTCTCGGCTGAGGGTTAATTAGATCTACCTGGATTAATTAGAGGATCTTAGTAATTTACCTACTGTGTTAGATTCTTATTTCCTTATTTCCTCTCTCTCTTCTCAATTGTAATAAACTTCCATAAAAGTCAATTTTGACTTGAGATTATGCTTAATTGAGGATTGATAATTGTTCAATCCTCTGGCGACCATCTTTTAATATATTTACCCAAAACCCCCTTTTTCCTCCTTACACTTGTCAAGGGTAAATAGGCAGTGTCGGAGGTCTGCCATACTCCAGGTCCAATAGTCTATTGTGGCAGATAAAATGCAATACAGGGAAACTGAGGCTTATTTTTTCAGGCAAGTTTATTAAGTGATTTGAATATTGGTTAGTAAAGTGGGTAAGATTGGCCTCCTGTAATGTCAGTGACCCAGATGTTACAAAAACAAAAAACATTTTATTGAGACATAGGAAAGGTAGGGATAAGGGAATTTAGGAGGCCTTGTAATTAGCTATAGCCAAGGAAAGGGGGTTGGCCCTTAGGTGTGGTTGATCACACTCTTCTAGGACAATTAAAGAATATTCATTGTTCCATGGGCCTCAACTGCCTCTAGTCATCCTGGCTAAAACATATGAACTACCCCAATCAGGATCATCTAGTCCTCTTGGGAAAACCAAACCACCCCAATTTTTCACTAAAAAAAAGACTAGAGTTATTGTCTTTGGGGGAGGAACTAGCCTAAACTGGTTTCTGTATACAGATAAACAAAGCTGATTCCCAGGTTGAACTGGTTAATAAGCAAATGTCCCTGAGGCTGGAATTGATCACATTATTGAACCAAGCCTTTATTTCTGATCTCAGTTCTGAACTTAACTGAGAAATAGGATTTGACCAAATTGGAAATAGGGTCAATTACAGAATAGAATCATTTATCAAATGATGCAATTTAATTTTAATTTTCCTCACTTTTCATTATATCTTGCTAATGCCCCATTCATCTCTATATCTTTAATTAATTCTAGCCTTAATTTCCATCCCTTACCACCCAACAGGATTATCTTTACCTTTTGCTTAAATGTGAGCTCTAGTTCAGTGCTATTTTTCTATATCCCTTATGTCAATTCACACAGTGTTATCTGTCTTGAACCTTCGGGAACCTAGCAGCAGGGTCCTCATTTGTTCTCAGTTGGCCTTGTCACACACAAAAGCCATCCAACAGCTGAGAAGTTCTTGTTCCGTAAAGAAAGAGATAGCAAGCTGGAAACTAGTTGGAAACATTGTGTCCAGTGAGGAATAGAGCCACCCAAAGGAGAAAGCAGCTTTTAGAAGACTTGGTCATCTTGCAATCAAGAGTAAAGCTTGAGAGGGTTAGACACTGGAAACCCAGTGGAACAAAATATCCAGCAGAGATACCAGGAGTATCCAAAGGGAAATAGGGAAGGATTCCTCAAAGAAAGGACTTCTGCAATAGTTGCCTTGGACATACATATATGCTACTAACAATGAACGTTCAACCAATACCCTTCCTATGGATATTGTATGAAATTGTGGGAGAACATGTACAGATATCTTGAGATTTTTCTAATCAGTATTACTATGCCATTTCAGTAAATGCCTGACAATAGTAATTGTTAAAGTAATTATATTAATTCACTAAAAGCTAAGTCTACTGGCTGTTTTTTAATGGGAAGCACATTGGTAAGGGTTCATTGACTATATTAGGGATGCAGATATAAAAGGCTATTGTATTGGCCCTCTTCCTCTTAGAAAATGAGGTTGGTCCTTACTACAGTCACTACTTATACAGGATATATCATTGTAGTGCTAGTCAAGTCATCCACCTTGATAGCCACTATCAGAACTTTTATCTTATTGCTCCCCTTCAACCTAATAAGAGTATATTTTGCTGTGGGGATCCCAGATTGGACTATCAGTCGATTTTCCATCTCTCCTATCATTCAAAGATTTTGAACACCGTAATGGACTCTAAAAACACCACCTTTGATAAAATAGCCCTGATTTTCAGAATTGGGTGGTTTCACTTCTCAGAAGCTCTGTTATGAAAAGGTTTTAACCTTTAAAAGGAGAGGACTCTGGTTTCATCTTCAGGAAGACTTACCTGATAAGGTGGACTATTTTTATACTTAGTCCTTAACAACCCGCCCCACTCCAGCCCCTATTTCATCCCATGCATGGAATTGCCAGAGCCCCTCAGAAGGCCCTATAAATGCCAGACCTCCTTTCCCAGGGGATGGTTTAACCAGTTCCTTCCTAAAAAAAGGGCTTGAGAGACCAAGGGGTAGAATTATTTTGCTTTCAGATATGGAGGTGAAACTTTATAGCTATATAAAATGTGAATTCAACTGTAAGTGGATCCCTTAGACCAGTGATTCCCAGTAATCCCCAAAATGGGCACTACCACCTCCTGGTGGGTGCTGCAGCAACCCAGGAAAGCAGTGATGACCACAGATGCATTTAACTTTCCTATTAATTGCTATCAAAATTTTTAAAAAATTAATTTCCAAGGGGCTAAGTAATATCTTTTCTGGAAAGGGGGCAGTAAGCCAAAAAAGTTTGGGAACCACTGCCTTAGAAGGTCCCTAGAAGTTCCTAGATGTTGTTAAGCTCCTGCAGAAGAAATGGGTGCTCCTCCTCTAAAAGAGCAAGACTTTGCAACTGTCTTCCTGCTGGGATTCCCAAGCAGTGGTAGGTTTCAGTTAATGGACAAGAAAATATTAAAAAGCTCATGATACAGAGCCGACTATCAATTCAAGCTCCAGGGCAGGTTGCATACAAGAGGCTTCTGACCTTATTTTACTACAAATGACCATGACAGTGTTAGTATCTTTCATGTTGTAGTCCTGATGTTCCTTATTGGTATTTTATCAACACAACTGGCACAAAAAGATCCAGTTAATTGTCCATAGCACTCAAACCTACCCGCACTGCATGAAATGTACTGCTTTCGGACTTTTACAGTTTTGGCTCCTGGTACTAGGATTTCTCGTTCACCCTGTTTGTTACCCGCATTTTCTGCATTTAAGAATGCCAACTCTGAGGTCAGGATTTAATCTTCTTGGATTTTACCTCCTGTGAACTTCTAGGCATTTCATTTTCTACTCTATGTTGTACCTACCCCTCCATAGCATCTAGCTTGAGGGATAATTTTAAAACTTCTTTGATTAGATTTGCAAGTCTACGGCTTTTGCCCAGTACTGCATATATGGACTGAATTCCTGGCCAAGTCTATTCTATTTCAAGGAAGATCTTCCAAAAACCAAAATAATCTCAGACACCATTTTCTTAACTAATTCTTCCATTATAAATCTGCCCTGAAATTTCAGTGATAATTCTTCCAGATTGACCCAAAATACTGTTTGACAAACCTTAGTAATTTCACCATCATATTCTGAATACACACATCTTTTCATTCTTATTTCAGGTCACCAATAACCAGTCCTCATTTCTTCCTATCTACTCATCTTTCATCTGGTGACATTTTCATCATTCCAGGAATCCAGTTTCTCTTCATGAAATCTCATTTGTGACAATTCCTTTGCAAGATCAAGTGGTTCTTTCCTTTCTCCTTTGTATCATCCTAGACTCCGCCTTTTTCTGGTACTATTAGTGATACCCTGGAGTCTGGAAAGGCTCTATCCTATATTTTCAGAGTCACTTCAAAATTTCCCCTGCTCTTCATCTTTAGTTCTTAGCTACTTTTCATCTTGTTAAAAGCCAGAGGCATATATTGTGTAGGTTAGGTGTCCAGAACACTAAGTTTATGAAAATAAAGCCTAAGGCCAATTCCCCTGGAGGACAGAAAGTTAAAGGGTAGCTCAGTAATTATCAGTTTACTTCCTAAACTAAGGAACACAACCTTGGCAAGCACTTTGGACCTCCCAAGATACTTATTTAAAAACTTATTCAAGACATAATTTATTTGATCCCAAATGTAACCCCTTAGTTCTTGGAAGGGGATGTTTTGCTTTCATTTGAAATTTTGATATGGGAGCTCTGGATTTCAACTGATTTTCCCATTTGAAGATCCTTTCTGATGACTGGTGGATTCAATTTTCACTGTCCTCCGGTTCTGAATTTTCCCTTGTGACTTCTTGAAATAGTATCCAGGTTTTTTCCAGAAGTTTGATTTCATTCATTCCAATATTTTTATTATAAACAATAGACTTCTGATCCACTCTACTTCTCAGAGTCCCATTACTTAGGAAAAGTTTACCACTTTTCTAAGCTTTCTTTCCTCCTTTCATTCCTTTTTATATATTTATAATGTCCTTTTTTCCTAAGCTTTTGAGTCCTCCTCTGGGGATGGGATTGTTAGATTTGCAAGTTTTACTGGTTTTCTCTCCAGCTTTGCTGAATCTTTGTACAACCCCCCCCCCCCCATCCAACTTCACTTTTCACAACTCTACCCCTCTCCCCTTTCCTAGATTTCTAGCTGACCTGCAATTCTGACATGAAAAGTCACTATTATTTCTCACTGGATTTCTTATTCAGTTTGGGACAAACTTCAGGAAATATGGAGCAAATATATAGCAGCTGGGCTGTTTACAAGCAACTATCTTAACCAGAAATACCCTCTACCGTCTTGTAGAGCAAAAGCCACCACTCAACCCCCAAGGCCCTGAACTTGGTCTGGCTTTTTTACATCTCCCAGTTCCTCTTTTCATTCTAGGTATAAGAAAAACCGACCAGAATCCTAAGTTTCTCAGGCCCTGAACACAGAATGGTGATTTCATAATGGAGTCCCTCAGCATTCCAAAAAGAATGAAGTAGGGAAGAGGACTTGGGGGGAGATCAATAAATGCCACCCATTTAAATTACAGCAGCTAGAAAAGATAACAAAATTCTTGAATAACAAACTGGTTAAAGAGATATGCCAGAAAACAGATGCCTAAGATTCAGGAATGACAATCTACTAAAGATTGGGAAAACTTGATTTACCCTACAACCAGAAAAAAATCTAATTAAAAAAAAAAAAAGGGAAAAAATTGCCCCCAATGCTAAAAAGATAAAAGGCAGATGGGATACTCAAAATAGTTATAAAGGAAGGCAGAAACACTAATCATCATTAGCTGTCATTAAGAGCAAGGTAGAGTATAATTAAATTGAACAGGGGGATCTTAGTGCAAAACACCACACCTAAGTTTACAAGTACCACTAAAATGTTTGAACAAGGATTGAACAAGGAAATTGGTCCTCACAGCCACAAGGAAATCCTTTTCACAATTATTTTCCACTGAGGGCTTTCAAAACCAGGATCTTGCTGTCCCAACTACCCTCATTTAGTCCATTTCTTAAAATTAGCTTTTCATGGTCATAAGTTCCCGTATGTATATTATATATGTATATTCCCATCCTACAAATGAGGAAGTTGCCTAGACTAGTTAAAACTCTGTAGCTTCTAACTGGCCACTTCTTAATTCTTCACTCTTGATCACATAATTTTCCCCTTTTCAAAAAGTTTATTTTAACTTCCTGATATCCTAATTCAAGGCTCTCCCTCAAAGTCAGTCCAAATTGCCACAGAATATTCCCATCCCACTTACTTTTCTATATTCTGAAAGTTCTAGTCCCTCCTCATTCTGCCCCATCTGATTTGCTCAGTTCCCAAACTTCAATTTCATATACTTTTCCCCCATACTTCCATCTGTTACCTCCCTCCCATTTTTTTTTATACTTTTGTCTAAGCCCCAAAAGTTACCACTCTGGCACAAGAGGTACATGTACATAAACAAACTAAAAGTTCACATAGCTCTACCACCTACTATACTTTGCAAGTAGCAGAAATGTTAAAGTGTGTACAAGTACAGACTGTTATGGAATATGTTGCCAAGTCACAATATAGGCTCAACATACATATATTTATATGGGAATCCATGCAGCAGAGTATGGTGAACGCTGAGAATAAAAGAATTCAACATTTTAAGTACGGTAGAAGGGACAAACTGGGCATCTTTACCCAAAGTGTTCAAGTAGACCTCACAGGTTGAACATGGAGCCTTGTAATAGGAATAAGCAAATTGTCCCTGACTGCTGCTAGACAAAGCAAACCTTTCTCCCTCTTGCCCCATTGTCCCTCCTAACTCAGCTGGCATTCCATACACTATCACACTAGGAAGATTTGTAACTAAGAAACATTATTTAACACTCAAGTCAAACTCCCTTCATTTTAAAGATAAGAAAACCTAATTGGGCCCCCAAGGTTACAAAGCATTAAAATAGCTCAGGACATGCATGCTGATTGGCTAAAGGATGAATTATCAAAACAGGGAGTAAAAGGCTAAGTAGCCAATTATGTGCAGGAAAAAGCTGCACATACTTTTGATTTGCCATGCAAGTATATTCTGAACCCTATTCTCACCAATGAGAAATAGTGCAAAAGACAAGAACTTGGGGAGAATATTTTATATCTTGGAAACAGAAATCCCAAGTCTGGTCAATTATGTAAAACCTTCACAAGAGATTTCAGAGAAAAAATTTATAGAGCTTATGTATCTTAGATCCCTAAAAGGATTTTTTTCAATAAGCATCAGCTTAGGTCACAAGCAGTGAAAAGAACTAATCCACTCCTATTTTGCTTCTATCCTTTAACGATGAAAATATCTTCACATTGATTTTAATGAATCTATTATTATAAAAACCTCCCTTCAGACCAATGTTTGGATTCTTCTTTTCATTGAGCAGCTAACCGAATGTGCATAAAAATGATTGAAATCACCAGGCCTTAATGTATATAAAGGGAAATGATTATTTAACTCCCATCAAGAAAGTACTACAAAAAAATTAGGCCAGAAAACAAAGTATGTTTTTCAAAAATCTAATAGAAAAGTTCTATGAACTGTATCTGTTGCCAGTATTTAGTATACATGGGATGATCTGAGAATAAGTATATTAAGATTACAAGTATAATTGGTTTTCTTTTCCTATTTTCATCACAAAGGATGGCTTACTGGATAGATGGGGCGGGGGGGGGGGGGAGGGATATATACTGAAAAAAAATATAGTAACCATAAGCACCAATTTGTCCAGGAGGGCTTAATATAAGAGCAGTATTAACCCCATGAGCCAGCATGGGTTCCCTATGATGCCAAGAGAGACCATACAAATACTTTTTCCAGAAAAATTTCCAGAAACAAGTCTTATTACTTTGAGAGCAGATGGGAATGCCTAAAAAACCTGTTCTGTGATGAAACAATGTAATGACAAAAGAATTCAGAGAAACATTGTAAGATTTCTATAAACTGATGCAAAACCAAAAGAAAACAAGACTTCAGGGTAAATCTAAATGATCCCCTAAAAATACATTGAACTTTGAATAATGGAATTTGATAGTCTGATTTGTCAAATCCACTTATATACCAAAAGTTGTTTTTGCCAAGAGAATTTTATCTGGAAGTTGGGCAGGATAGAAAATGTATATAAAAATAAAACACTTTTAAGTCATGCCAGACTAATCTTCCTTCCTGACAAGATTATTACTAGTAGCCTAAGTATACTGTCTCAGAATATCTGCAATCCAACATGATATTTTAAAATACTTTTAATACCCAAATGACTACATATATTAAGAACCAACTGAAACCCCCAAAGTTATGATAAAATAAGTTCTTTACAGTCTATACAGGAAAACCTCTAGCAGGCTGAAATCTAAGCAAATAAAATTATAATCAAGTCCTTTACTTGAGTCCAAAAAGTAGTCAATTTTAAGATATATTGCTCACATAATTACCCGGGGGATGTGGTGGGTTTCAAAATCCAAGTTAATATAGCAAAAGCTTATTCTTTTAAAATGGTCCTGTGACTTGGTAAAAGAATTCCCTTTGCCAAATCAACAAGTTACCTGAAACAATGGAGTTTAAGTGACTTGCTCTAACTGACACTGCCAACATCACATCCCACTCTTACCGGGAATACTTGCTCTCTTATCCTCTACCTCTGGATTTTGTCTTAAAACTGAGTTTAAGACTTAAAACAATAAGTCTTAAAGCTGATTCCAAAGGGCCATGATGATGATAAATGCTGATTAAGGAATTGGGGGGGGGGACCAAGTTCAATACAGGAGCAGTGTTAAATTATTGGGGTAGCTTCAGGGATAGTGGATAAAAACCATGCCTAGAGGATAAGAGGTTCTGGATTCAAATCAGGTTTCAGACATTTCCTAGCTACATGAATGACCCTGGCACCAAGTAACTTAATCCCCCTTACTCCCCCCCCCCCTTCCTTTCTCTTCTGCCTTGGAACCAATACTTAGTTTAGTTTCTAAGAAAGAAGGTGTTTTTTTTTTCCTTTTCCCAATACAGGAAAAAGTGGGAAATTTCGATTGGAAAAAAAAATTTGACCCAGTCTGAAGCATGATCTGCGGTTTTAGGCATTTTAGTAAAGCTCCTGAAAAGCTGAAACATACCAGTGGATGTGGTAGAGTTGAAATCACACCAGGAACTGGTAAATTTTTAAAAAGTTAAATCTTGAACACAGTCATGTGTCAATTTTTTGCTTGGCACCAGGGAAGAAAAATTATAACTAAGTTTCACGTTGCAAAAAACAATCAGTGGATTAGAAGTCCCTAAATTTGAGGCAGTATCAGACAGCCTCCCAGAGACTTGATTCCTTGCATGGGCTTAATAATAATACTTGAGCTGCCTCCTAGGATTAGAGAGTTAAAAAGTAGACATTTCAGATTAAGAAAGATTTAACATTCCAAGAGCTGTGCATTAATGAAAGTTATTGTGTTTCCCTTTGATAAGCCTCTTTCAGCAAAGGCTAAGATGACTTCCTTAGGGATGCCACAAATTATTTGTAGTCTATTAAGTTCCAAAGCAAAACTGGTATAAACTAAGCATGGTTTTCTAGTTCCACACTACAAACATAAATCCTAAACCACAGCTGCCCATTCCTGTACTTAAGGTCTTTGCTTTCAACTGGCTCCTAAAAGTAGTCTTTTCACTGCCAACTGATTTCAGTTTGCTATATGCTGCCAGCCAACAATAGCTTCATTTTAATGGGTAACTTAAGTCCTCCTAAATCTAGTTCCTTTTTAGTCACAATGGCTTACACTGGTACAATTGGGAAAATATTTAAATGTAATAAAGGCTGGGAGGGGAAGGTTCCAATAGCTAGATTACCCTGTGGTTCATTCTATTCCTTCCCTCCACACCATTGCAGTTCTTTTTAGAGTACAGACTAAAATCTTTGTATTGAAGTTTAGCACTCTATAATTTTGTTCAATATATATACTCCTTTCCAACTCTGAACTTTCACCAATACCAAGTTAGAACAAATTATGAAACCTTTTTCTTCACTCTAAAAAGGGTCCCTGTTATTGCTTACTATAAGAACAATGACAATAAAATGCTAGCAATATTTTTCATTTATCAGTAGGCCTCTAACATAAAAAGCACTAAATATTATTAACACCTAGATTGTGAAAGCTGAGGAAAATGGCTCAAGTGCAGGTGCAACTGCCAAAGTAAACAACCAGTCTGTTCCTAGCCCCTCAGTTGTTCCTTTCTCAACTCTGCCGAAAACAGGATGTTCTTCAAGTTGTAGAAGTAAGATTTCCTCCTCTGTATTGACAAGGACAATTTTCTCATTCTAAGTGACATGTATACAGCAAGAGCCAGAAATTTCTTCATACCCATTACAGATACCTCAAACCCTCTCCCTACCACCCTGGGACATGAAAAAGAAAGGAACATTGTTGCCTCTTCCTTACTACCTTATCTAATGCCCCAAAAGCCCTCCCAACAAAAACTTGTTTTTTAATGATTAACAAAATACAAATTCCTGAAATCCAGCTAAACAGACTGGGTCTCTCCTCCTAACTTCTCCCTACATCCCCTTGCCAAAATTTAAGTCATGTAAAGTCATGTAAAGAGTAAAGGAATACATCTTAATCACAAGAAATGACTAGTCCTGACTACATGGCTTTAAAATCTTTTCAGTCCCTACTTGAGAGCTGAAGTTATTAACCCAATATGCACACAAAGTCCTAATTTAGAGGTCTGAGACTAAAAGTAGGAAAATGACAGGCTCTGAGCAAAGGTTTTGGGGATTAGGGATTAGTTATCACTAATCAAATCCTTCCAAATTCGGTATTTTCCTCCTACATACATGGCAGTCCAGAATCTATGGTTGAGTATGATTTTCTGCCTCAGATACTTACCCAGCTCAGGTGGGTAGCTCAGAGATGGAGAAGGAATAGATAGGGAGTTGTCCCTATTCCTCTCTTCCAGGAGAGGAACAATAACTTGATAACTAAAACAATGGCATTTAATGGGAGCTGGGGGTATGGTTACAATTACAAAGTCCGACACAAAACAAGGATAGGAAGGTGGGCAGGAAAGTTACAAAATAAAGGGATCAACAGTAGGGTCTGGAAGGAAAGGTGGTCCAGAGATGCCTGAGCCAGGCTAATACGGCCTCTCCCGTCTGTCTTGTCTGTGTTCACCCCTGCAAGGAAAAAACAATCAATTAAAAACCACCATATCACAGAGGAAAGGGTCATTTCCATTATCCCCACAGTACCAACAGGACTTTATGTGCTTACTATTGATTAAGCGTTCTTTCTCTCTATTAACCCTCCCCCCCTTCCAGGATATGGATCTAGACAGGATTTTTGGCCTCGATGCCCACCTTTCATTCCCAAGTCATCACACCACAATAATCACAACTCCCTTCAAAATTCAATGAACAGTAAAAAAAAAAAAAAATCACTCACCTTGAGTCCATCTTGCCAGGTCCAAAGCCACCTCTGTCCCCTCCACCCCGGCCCCCTCGGAATCCCCCACGGTCCCCGCCTCTGCCTCGATAACCGCCTCGATCATAGCCACCTCTGCCACCTCTCCGATCATCACCAAAATTACCCCCTACAGGAAAACAAAAAGTAAACAAGGAGATGGGCTTGGATTATTCCACTCTCCAATCTTTCCCTTTTCCCTTCCTCCAATACTAATTCACGCTCCTTTTCCCAATGACAGCTCTTACCCATATGAGAGCCTCCAGGTCCCCCTCCAGGTCCATCAGGCTTAGGTGCCTTACACTGATTACACTCATTCCTCCAAGAAAAATTCATGTTCTCACATGTGCTAAGGACAAAAAGAAAAAAAGTAACAAACCATATTAAGGGATTGGACCAGCATAAGGGAGTTTGGGAATATGATGATAGATTAAGAATTGAATAAACAAAAGAGCATTTTAAAGTATTCTGTGCTAAGCCATGCAGCAAGTGCTAGAAATACACATTTTGAAGAAGCAGGGATAGAATTCCCTCCCAGGAAGGGTGGAAATAAAGCAAAAAAAAGGTAAAAGAAAAAACTGCTTTGAGAGGAATAATAGACTTTGACAATATTGAGAATAAAATAATCAGAAGAGAATCCTTAAATAAGGATTACAAATTTTTACTCACGGATTAGGACATTTCCAGTCTCCAGCTCTCTGCTGCCCTCCACCACCACCCCCTCCACTGGGGAATCCTCCACGGCTGCCACCACCACTGCCTCCACCTCCAAAGCCTCCACGGCCCATGGGTCCTACAAATAATTTGGGAGAGGATTAGTTTTGTTTTACCCTGACCCACTGTCTGCAAACCTTCTATCACTATTAATCTATTTAAAAGTTTCCCCATTTAATTCTTGTTTATAATAATCATTTTCCAAAATAATCCTTGTTCATTAAATCTTCCACCCTTATAGCACTTAGCACACCAGTGAGTGCCTGGCATAGTATGCAGTATATTTAAACAATGATTTTTTCCAACAAAACCAACAAAGAGTATTTGGCATCATAATATAACATTCTGTGCTCAGAGACCCAACCAAGAACCTCCCTAAGAGACAGGGGTCAAAACTGCCCTTGACCTATGGTTCTAATGGCCAAACCTCCCATACAATGGAGCTATCCACCCTCTCATTAATAAGTATCATTTTCACCTCCACGACCACGACCACCTCGGCCATTGCCACCTCCTCTGTTGAAGTCTGCTCTTCGAGTGGCAAAGGAGACTTTAATAGGGTTTCCAGAAAATTCTTTCCCTAAGGGAAGAAAGCAAAGAAAATCTTATGTCCAAGAACCTCAAGTATAATTACTTCTTAATTTACTACTAAGTACTACAGGGAAACCAAAAGGAACCCATGACTTATATCCCTCAAGAAGAAATAAGTAACATCTAAGAAACTAATTAGAAATTAGAATAAAAAAACAGAAAAAAATTAGAAAATAATCAGCTTCTTAAAGATAAATCATAATAGTTAGCTATCACAGGCAAGTCAACCCATTTATTATTTTCTCACATACTCACCATCAAACCAATCAATGGCTGCCTTGGCAGAGGGGGGATCATCAAATGATACTGTAGCCTCTCCTTTCAGCTTTCCTGTCTCCCTGTCTGTATACAAGTTGATCATAGGCTGCCCTGTCTTCTTATTGGTCTAAAAAAGGAAACAAGTGAAAATTCTTACAGGATCCAACATAATACAAAGAGCTCCCCTTTAACACAAACTGAAGCTTCACTTTCCCCAACTCAGCTGCCTCCCTCATAATCCAAGTTTTATTCTCCATCCCCAATGTGTTTCTAGTACCTTTATAATGCCAATTTGCTTGAAGTAATCTGCCACAGATTCAATAGTAACGTTTTCACCCAACCCTTGTACAAAGATGGTATTATTATCAGAATTATCCTGTTCTGCTAGAGAAACACACATACACACAAAAATTGCAGAGAAGAAATGGGAGAGAAACAAAAGATAAAAAACAATTAAATATCTCATATCTGTCCTACAAGCTTAGTTCCTACCCTCAGAGAATGTTATATTCATGTGCAGATGGAAACGGTTTAACTTAACAAGTTGACTTCATCAGCCATATTGCTCCATATATATCAGAATATCATCAAGCTCCTCTATCCTCTCTACTGAAACTTTTTCTTACCCCTTCCTTCAGTTACCTAATTTCCTTCAATGACCCTTCCAAATACCCCTAACCCCAACCATGTACTTTTTACCTCAAATTCTAATTACCAACTTTATTCCTAGAAATAAATAGCTTTCCAATATTAAGAACTCAAAACAGCTAAGAACCTCTGCTACTGTACTCTTGTAACCTTGACTTCCCTCCCCCCTCAAGTGGCTTGCAGCTCACCAGAGTCATGGCGTGATCCTTGGTCCCGGGGCCCTTGAATGAATAACATGAAAAAAAAGGAAAACAAGATACCCATTAGTCAGGAGAGAGGAACAGAAACAGAAAATCAAGACAAAAACACCAAATCCAAACACACTCTTGCAAACTGTAAAATCAGGTATGTGCTCACAGCCTCACCCCAAACCCTGTCCTGGGTTTGGTGCCCAGAGGAGAAAACCCTGAGCAGGGCTGGGGAGGAGACAAGCCCCTCCCTGTCTTTTAAGATCTGTAACCTGAGCCCCACAGGGGTAACTCCACACTCTAGAAAACAATGCCTCCCCAGCACAGGCTGGGAAATCTCAGCACAGGCTGGTTGGGGGGAGAGGGGATGGACCCCACTGTATTTACCAAACCAAATGCTATAGCTTAGCCCCACTCTCTCAACCCAGAGAGATGAGGGTATTTCACCACCGGCACATGATGCGCATCCAACTTCTCCAAAACTTTTAAACCAAGACATTTGCCCTCTTGAAACCATTTTCTATTGCTTCAGCTTTTAGAAACCGTTTTCTTAAACCATGTTAAAGTTTTCCCAAGCCACATACATTCATATAATATCTGTGTGTATTTTTAAAATAGCATGTCCCAGGGAACAGACCAAAAAAATCTCTTTTCCATGTTTACAGCCTCTATTTCTTTCCAGAGACCATTGTGACCAGTATTTATCTGAATTCACCATGTACAAAAAAAATCATATACACACACTGAATGCACACCTAATTCATAAACACATGAGCCTTTGGTTTTAAATGTTGAGTGACAGTTCAAGAAACCATGTGTCAACCAGACCAGAAAGTTTCCAGCTTAATGGGAGACTTTTAAATTTCCATTTTTCATGAAGTCATAAGATTATTTTATCCTTTTTTTTTTTTTTAAAGACCTGGTTATTTCCCATGAGTCACACATACACTCAGTTTTCCTGAAGTCGTCCACACCTTCCTTCCCAAACTAGCTATTAGTCCCACTTGGGGAAAGTTAGAGTATGTTATCTTACATTTGGGTAATACCATTCAGTACCTAATATAATATACACATCTACGTTCCACCCAAGCCAGTGTTTATCATACCCCTCCCCCAGAAGTTAAGACATTTAGGTTGTTGAATGTTTTTCTAACCTTAGAAACACAGATCAAAAGATCCTAAAGCCAGTTTGGCACCATGTTAATCACATTCTCACCAAGAGGATCTCGTAAGAAGTTGTCTCTAAATGGGTATTCTTATAACCCACCCTCTCCTTTCATGTCTATTAGACATCCTCAACCTTTGAGAAAAAGTCAGCCAGTCAGACCAATTTGGTACCAGGCAACTGTTTCACCCTCTCCAGAGGTTATAACACAATCTGGCAGTAGGTGGCACTCTATCCCAACCCTGGAGGTGATTCTGGACACTTCAAACCTCTTTGACACTTAAAAACATGAGAAGACATCTGCAAATGAACAATCAGACAAAGCATTGCCGGGGGTTGGGAATTTTGGAAACTCTGTTCACTTACCACCAAATTTATTGAAGCCACCACGGTCACTTCCGCTGGAGAAGACAAGTTAGAAGAAAGGACATGAAGCTTCCAACGGCTACAACAGGGTGTTTGGTTTTTTTTGTTTGTTTGATTTTTGTACAGTCTCCCCAATGTGGATATTTGTTTTGGGAAAACAAGTGGCTACTAAGATACATTCCTTCCTGACCACCCCTCAATCTGACCTTTGAGGATGTCACACACATGTGTGCAGTTTCTCAAACACAGTTTAAGGTTTTGGTTTTTTGTTTGTTTTTTGATTGTTTTTAAATGTTATATATCTCCATTTCCTCTGGAAAAAGTGACCCGTTTTCCTTTGTCGTCCTTCCGATGTGGCAGTTGTGTTTTTTTTTCCTCTTGTAGTAAAAGTGGTTTCGACAAACCCAAAAGTTGGTTTAAAAACCCTGTCCCCAATTTACCCAGAAGACACTTCACACCGGGCTGGGTTAGCCCTAAACACAAATGATTTTTGTGGTTTTGCTTTGAAAGCAGCAAGCAAACCCAACCCCATCCATAAAGTCAAAACCAAAGGCGATTTTCCCCTTAAAGCGAGACAAACTCTTAGCTAAGCCCTGTCCTAACTACTGAGCTGTTTTTGGTCTTTCCCCCCCCCCAGGGGTCACCCCTTCTACACTGTGAGAAGAGCGGAGTATTTGCAATGTCACCTTTCATACCTGTGGCACATAAAATGCAGAGCAAGTTAACAGTCACATTAACAGTTGCTTTTTTTTTTTTTAAGTTTTGCATCAAACACACAGATTTCTTGATTTTTGGAAGTTTTTTTTTGATTGCCCCCACCCACCCATGAAAAATACTTACCTGGTTGGTATAAGTACAACTCATTAAAAAGTGTTGGGTTTTTGGTTTTTGGTTTGTTGTTTTGTTTTTTAAGACAAAAACACACTGATAAATCCTACCCTCATTTCAAAGGAGATAAGACATTGAGACAGTGGGGTCACTCGGACCATGTTTATCACCAGGTTTGACAGATGTTTTTTAAAGTCAAGTCTGAGGTTTTGCTTTAAAAGAAACTATGTGGGGAAGGGCAGAAGGGAAATCCAGTCTGACACACTGATCATATATATTCAAGAAAGATAGTAGTCAAGGGAGAAGGGAAGTGGTAAGACCAGAGACCACTGTGTCAAGAGCATTTGCTCTAAGGCCTGCAACTCAGTGAACATAGCTAATTCCAGTTACAAGGTCACACACGAAGTGATCAGGATCAGTAAGTTGTGGGGATAGCTAAATTCTTATCAACCAACTCTCAGAAAAGAAAGGCCATGTGGAATGATGGGTATAATAAAAGAACTTCCACCCACCTCATTTCCTGGCAAAGAAGATACCATCCCTCTCTCTAAAGTTTCTACCAAGGGCTGGGCAAGTCCTTTACAATGAGAGGCTATATATAACTCCAACCTATACCATTTATACCCATTTTTCCCCTTGAGACGAAACTGTTAGTTTCTTCTCAACCTCTTGTTCAGTATGGTCAAGGGAAGATAAGTAAGGAAAAGCATCAAGTTCTTATTCCTAAGTCCCCACAAAAATCAAACTAGCACAGTGGGGTAGATAAAAGGAGACAAATCACTACCCCCAAACCAACAAAACAATCCCCCAAATCCCTAGAAACTAACCCATGCATCCCTTAGGTCTAGGCTTGAGAAAAAAGGGAGACAAGATCCATGCAACCCTTAAGCCACCCATTTGGAAATATTCCCTAGCTCCCCACGAGACACCTACCCCATGCCACCTCTGCCTCCACGTCCACCTCCACGACCTCTGGGCTCATAGCCACCACTGCTACGGTTGTATCCGCCGCCACCACTGCTGCTGCCGCCTCCGCCACCCCGACCTCTGCCCCCACGGTCCTGCTGGCCTCCCCCATAGCTGCTGCTACCACCTCCACTCTGGTCCTGGTTGCCATAGCCTCCACCACTTCCACCACTCATTGATGATTGGTCTTGGCCATAGCTACCTGTTAAGAAATTAAAAGAAGACCATCTAAGACTTGGCATAATATGAACTGGCAAAAACCATAAGACCACTCTTAGGACCTTCTGAGGGATTTATGGAAAAGAACCCACATTCAGAGGAAGAACTGCAGGAGTGGAAACACAGAAGAAAAGCAGCTGCTTGAACACATGGGTTGAGGCAAACATGATTGGGGATTTTGATTCGAAACTACCACACCAATGCAATGATCAACAATTTGGAAATAGATCTTGATCAATGACACATGTTAAAACCAGTGGAAATGCGCATCAGCCAGGGGTGGGGGGAGGGCGAGGGGTGAAGGGGAAAGTAGGAGTGAATCATGTAACCATGTTAACTTTTCTAAAAAATGGATATTAATAAATGTTAAAAAAATAAAGTTTTAGGACCAACAAGAGAACTAAAAAAATGGTAAAAACATAGCTCCATAGAAAAGGGAGTTGAAGAAGGGGCTAGAGGGAAAAGTATCTTACCTCCACCACCCCCTCCACCGCCACCACTGCTGCTGTTATACTGATTCTGTTGACCATATCCTTGAGGAGGATTATAGGAGCTTTGCTGCTGTCCATAGGAGCTTTGCTGCTGTCCACCATAGCCAGACTGCTGCCCGTAGCCCCCACTCTGGGGCTGCCCATAGCTACTGCTCTGGGAGCTGCTACCATAGCTAGGGAAGAGAAGAGAATAGATTAGAGCCTAGATCTTTTCTAATCTCCATTTCCATTTTTATATTTTCTACCCTATCCTTAACACACACAGGAACTACCCTCAAAAAAATTTTACTATCTTCTCCCAGAAGCTAAATAATTCTCACCTCCCTGATGTGCTGCTAGGTGCTGGCTGCTGGCTATAGCCAGGATAGGATGACTGCTGACCATAAGAAGGTTGAGAACTCTGGCTGCTGCCATAGCCACTGGTTGAACCATATCCTTGAGGAGCTGACTGAGTACCATAGCCTGCTGAAAGGAAAAAAACACAAGTTATTCAAAAGCCATGCTGAGTCTCATTATGAAACAAATGTGCCAAGTATAACATAAGAAATATAGTAAAAGTTTTCTTCAAATTTTTTGGCAGATAAAAATTTTCCAATCCCTTTAACATAAAAGTTATTCTGTATCTACATCCATATGCTATCTTTAATGTAAACAATTCCTAGTCTTTCTTACTCTTTAACATTGCTTTCAGTTCCTTTTTTAATTCAACCTAGTTCCTGGCTCCCTTATACACTGGAAGCATCTCCTAAGCAAGTTGTCAAAGGCATACTTTGTATCACATTAAGTATTGCCTAAATTAAAGTACCTTGAAAGAGAAATCACTTACTTTGAGAGAAATCAAACCAAAATTAAAAGATATTAATCTCTACCCTCTTGGATAGAGGGACCCAGTAAAATCTCTTATTTATCTTATTTCACCTTCATTATTTTTTATGGGGAAGAGGGAGAGGTATTAAAAAAAGGATAATACATTTAAAAAGGGAAGTACTAGCATATTAAAATTTGGAGGCTGAAGGAGGGATTGAGATAAAATACTTTTCCTTAAACCCTTACCTTTTGTCTTAGAATCAATACTAAGAATCAGTTCTAAGGCAGAAGAGTGGTAAGGACTTGGCAATGGGGGTTAAGTGACTTGCCCAGGGTCACATAGCCAGTAACTCTGAAGCAGATTTGAACCAGGACATTCCATTTCCAGACCTGGCTATCCAGTCAGCCACCTAGCTAGCTGTCTCCAAAATACTGTTTAAAAAATAAACCAATGCTCCTCAGCTTCAGGAGGGGGTAGGGAAGCGGGAAGGGAAAAGACATGAATCATGTAACCAGGGAAAATATTCTAATTTTTAAAAAAGCCAATGAAGATCTGCAACAAAAGGATTTGGAAAATTTCAAATGTCTTACTGTTTATTTGTTAAAATGAAATCCTTTGAAATATAAAATCTTGATTCTAAATGAAACATTCAGAAAGGTGGGGGGGGGGGAATCGATTAAAAAAAAATACTTACTGTTCTGGGTCTGTCCATAGGAGGAGCCATAGCTACTCTGACCATAGCCTGAGGTATCAGCTGATTGGCCATAGCCACTGTAGCTCTGTTGGCCATAGGGCTGACTGCTCTGTTGGGAATAGCCTTGTCCAGGCTGGGTAGGGTAAGCCCCATAGCTAGGGGGGAAAAAATTACAAAATATTAATAAATATTAATAATTAGGAATATTAATAAAATAAAATTAGATATAGATATCTTGCCACCACTAGTGCATTCCCTTTGATGTCACACTCACCTTTGTGTGGCTTGTTGAGTGTACTCTGTAAAAGTAAAGAAAAAAAAAAGGTAGGTTATATTCCTGATATTCTGTTTATTACACATACACAACTCCAACAGGAAAAAAATTTGTGCTTCAGAAAGTTTATCCCAAAAAACAAAAGAAAAGAGGAAAGGATCTGCAAAGAACTAAATCCTCTCATAAAAGGGTCTTCTGAATGTTTCTTCACTGTAGAATAAAACTAGAGAAAGAAGACCAAGGACTTGAGGGAGAAAGCTAAAAGTATAGTCTCAAGGAAGTAAAAAAAAAAAACCATAAATATACACATTGAAATATACATACCTTTTAACATACATAGAGCAGTGGTAGCAAAAAATTGAAACAAAGACATTTACAATGGCTAAAGAAATTCTGGTAATATCGGACAACAAAAGGAATACACCCAAAGGAATTCAGAAGCATGGGGATTTATGTGAACTGATAAAGGAGGTAATAGATCAGACAATATTGGGGGAAAAAAAAGAATGCTGAGTAATTATAATGGTGAAGCTATACCTCCTAAAATGAGTATATATCTGATTTTCTTCTTGTTAGAGTTTATGAAACTATGAAATTAGAATATTGTATAACCAGGGTAGGAAGGGGGGATGGAAAAGGAGCTGGTACTGGTTCGTTTGGAATAGAGAAATGAGACGGGATAAATTTGGAAATGAGTAGGATGCATAAGTGAAAAGATGTCAATAAAACATTTCTTCAATTGCCAACGTATCTTGACTAATACCAGAAATAGGAAACATTAACAAAAGACAGAAAAGGGAAAAACATCTTTTCATGCCTTCTTCCCTTCCCTCCCAAAAGGAACTCAGCAGGAAATGCATCGGGGTAATATTCCATTAGTCTTATTGCTTAAAAAAGCTTCTCCCTGCAATCTCACCCTATGAAGCTAAAAGAATTGAGACACTTAGAAAATACTAAAACACAAAGGAGTAGATGGGCTTCCAAAGTGCTCGGACAGAAATGCAGAACCTGGCTTTAAAGTAGAAAGCAGAAAGGATTTGGGGGCTAGTTTTTTGTCCTGACTGCAATTTCCCCAAACCTAGGGGTGGTGCACAAGTAATTTTACCTGCCTGAATCTCTTAAATCATTTACAAAATAATTGCCTGTCGTCCTACTTTTCACAGGGCCATTGTGAGACTCAAATTACAAGTCCAGGGAAGTTAAAAGGGCTATATTATCCGAAGCAACATTAATCAAGTTCTCAAAGGGCAGCTGAAGCATAACAAGAAATTCTGTTCTTTTGGAACAGAAAAGTGCCTTTCCATCCATAATGAGAGGTACAAAGAGATAAACTAATCGTAACCCTTTCTTCACAAGTGCCGGCAGAGTAGTTCGTGGCTACCTCAGGAAAAGGAAAATCTGATTAAGAAAAAGGTTGGGCAGAATACCAAAGTGCCCCAAGTAATTTTCTGAGGCCCTTAACGGGACACGAGGAACGATAATGAGCTTTGCCTCCTTCTCCCGGGCCCACAGCTTGGCCGCATACGCTTGAGGAGCAAGGAAAAGCCTCAACCATTATGGGAAGAAAGGATAGAAATGGGGGAGGGGGTCCCCAGCAAGAACAGAGCATGGGGGTGCCTAGGGGAAGATCAAGAAAAAGCCGGCTGTGGTGAGAGGAACGCGCGAACCCGGACAAGGCCTCGGCTCCCGGGCAGGGCGTGAATCCAATGCGCGTGCGCACCAGAGTTGCCCGGATGCGGCACTGCGACAAAGCGGGGAGGAGTGAAAAACTAATAGCGGGAAACCGCAATGAACGGCATTTCTCTCCGCCGCCTTATTCGCCCAAAACTTCAGTTGCCAGGGCCTTCGCTCGCTATCAAGGGAAGATCACAGGAAACTCTTCTGCAAATCAACTCTATACACTAACGCGCCAGAACCATGGGACAAAATGGCGGCAGCGGCCTCTCTTCTCCCCGCCCACCGCCCTCGACTTACTTCCCGCCTAGACCGCGCGAGCCTAAGACCCTTCCTCCCAGACACAAGCACAACGGATCCAACCATACTCCCTTCCCTCCTGACTCCCCAAAAAAAGGACTCCAGACCGCTCCGAACGCGGTCCGGACCAATATCCCAATCTTCGCACGAGGCGGTCAGGGATCGGCTCGCCCCCCCCTCCTCGAGCTCCTACCGTTGGAAGCCATGTCCGCGCACGCGCACACCGGCTACCGAGCAACAGAAAACAGTCGACAGCCGACCACGACGCCTCGAGGACTGAACGGCCCCACCCCCTGCGCTGAACTTATGTACTCCTCCCCCTCCTCCTACGCACCGCAGGGGACTGTACCAAATCCAGAACCAGGTGGCAATCTAAGCTGTAACTGGACGAAATCAAGCCTTAGGGATATTACGAGATGATCTATACAAAGAGATGGAAAATGTAGACTATAGAAAATTTTTTCGTTTGTAAATTTTGTCCATACCTGGAAGAAAGAGGTAATATTGCTTAATTCTAGTTAGAGAACTCACAGATCTCCCCCTAGGAACAGCAAAATGGTACGTTTGGAAGCAAAGTCAGGAAAAGAAAGGAAGGGGAGGTGAAGGGGGAGGGGTGACGGCAATACGACCGCGATCCATTGGTGGGGAATTGCGAGGGAGGGAGAGTAGGCCTAGTTCCGGAGCTCACCCCTCCCCCTAACCACCCCTCCCTCCTTCGGCGTGGGTGGAGGCGAGGAACCGCTTTTCCTTCCGCGCTAGAAGAGAACTGCTGGCTACAAAGGAGTCGGGGAACTACGCATCCCTGTCCCTCTCTGGGCCCTGGCCGCCCTCGGGTACCAGTTACACACATGCACAGTTCTCACATATGCACAGTGACCTCTACATGGCCAGCTCTTCCCCATAAAACAGTTGCTCCACAACCTTTTCTCCCAGTGCCCCCCAGCCCACTCCCTCACGATGTACACACATAAATTAATTCCCTACCATTCCACGACTCCCTGTGGCCACCCCTCACTGACATTTCCCCACTCAGCCCCTTGAACTTCACTTACCTCCCGGGAGCCCCACCACCCCGGCAGGAATGGACTAGAGCCAGCTCCAACCAGCTCAGAACCAGTTCCAATCGTTAAATTTTAATTATGAATATTTGCACCTGGGCATCAGACAAATGGTACAAACAGGCTTGATTTATTGATTTGTTGATTGTTTAGACTTAAGAAAAGAATGGAGAAAATATGTTGATAAGGCAAATTATACTGAGCCAGTGTTAGCTTTTACCAGTACATTCTTTAAGAGGATGCTGGTTCCCCCCTCCCCCAATCCCAACAGTTTCCTCTCCACATACACCCTCTCATCATTGATAGCAGTTGCCCTCATATGCACACCCTGTAAATGAAAGGCAAGTTTTCTCTCAATATAATAGGCTTCTTGAGATACTTTACGTTTTCTATGTCTATCCTTTTGTGTCTTAAGCATTTTCTATGGAAGAAGAAATAGTTGTCTTCCATCTAATAATTTCTATTTGTACATTATCTTTTTTTAGAAAGAAATCTGTTACATTTTGAGGAAATTCTAAATGCCTTACCTAAGGCTTGTTTTAGAGATTTCTCTGGAGTTTTATTCTGAGGTGGAGGCAATGAACTATGAGATTTTAAAAATTGGCCCCCTCTAATGCCCCCTAAAATGAATTTTCACTAAAATGAATGTTATCTCCCTTGTGAGAGGGAGCTGCAAACTATGTATTACATGTTAATTTTAGAGAACTGCTTTTTTCTTTTATTCTTTGTTTCAGGGGATGGCTCTTTGAAGAGAAGTAAGGGAAAGGATATATTTGGAAATCATGATGTAAAAACAAAAGACTTTTTTAATCTATTAGTTGTGGACCCCCTGGACTAGATAATTTCTGAGGGCCTTTCAGCTCTGACATCTGAAGACCAATGAATGATTCTGTGAATTATATTCTTGTCTAACCTGATCCTTCACTTTGTCTGCTTGAATGGATAACACCAGTAGAGATAGGAAGTGAAAGTCTGTCTCACAAAATAGTATGAACCAACTTTGTTAAACATTGCTAAAATCTGGTAGGCATGCCAACCTTCATAAGTCAAAGATAACCTTAATTTTATGCTCAGGAGATATAGCTCTTTTAAAAAAGCAATGGAAATAACACAAGTTTTTAAAATCCAAGATTTCTCATCATAGATGTCAGGTTAGAAAATATGACAAAAAAAAAGAAAAATAGTAAATGGTGAAGGGGCTATGAAAAGGTAATTGTGATAATGCACTATATACACACATGAATTGATTCAATTATTCTGTAAAACAATTTGGGATTATACCCCCAAAGTCACTAAACTGTATGTGCCCTTTGAATCAGTAATACTACTACTGCAATATATCCCCCAGGAAATCAAAACCAGAGGGAAAAGTCCCATATATTTACAAGATAAAGAAACAAAGAAAATGTTTTATTATTAGAGTTCATGCCAGAAACAAACTGAGGGCCCATCAATTTTGGAAGTAGCGGAACAAATTGTAGTATTTTATGAATATAATTAAATTGTTGTAATGTAAATTGAAATATAAATGAGATAATACCATTGAAAATGATGAGTATGAAGAATTCAAAGAAATTTAAGAATATTTGTTTGAATTTATGGAGAGCAAAATAAGCAGAATCAGGAGAACAATTCACACAATGACCAAAGTAATATAAAAGTAAAACAACACTAAAAGATATCAGAACTCTCTCATAACAGAATAATTCTGTCTTCAAAAAACTAATGGTAGGGGGCAGCTGGATGGTTCAGTGGATTGAGAGCCAGGCCTAGAGATGTGAGGTCCTAGGTTCAAATCTGACCACAGATACTTCCTAGCTGTGTGACCCTGAATAAGTCACTTGACCCCTCATTGCCTAGCTCTTACCACTCCTCTGCCTTGGAGCCAATACACAGTATTGACTCCAAAATGAAAGGTAAGCGTTTAAAAAAAAAACTAATGGTAGATAGATAGATATCTAGATAGATAGATGGAGCATCCTTAAACATTTATCATGTGCCAGGAACTGTGCTAAAACTGAGAATAAAAATTCAAACCCAAAAAAGGCAGTCTCTACCCTCAAAGAGAGGCAACTAGGTGGCAGTGTATCTAGGCCTGAAGCCGACTCAACCTGATCTCAGATGCTTATTAGCTATGTGACCCTGGGCAAGTCACTTAACCCTCTTTGTCTCATTTTGTCATCTATAAAAGGAGTCAGAGATGGCAAACCACTCCAGTAACTGCCAAGAAAATCTCAAATGGGGTCAAGAAGAATTGCTGAAAAACAACTCAATAAAACCCTCAGGGAGCTTACATTCTAAAGAGGAAAGATAACAAAGGAGAGATGGAAATGGGGAGAAAGGGCACCAAGGAGATGCATGTGTCAAAGTGGAATCTAGAAAGTCCCAAACTTGTAGCCACTTGGGATCTGAAAGCCCCCCAATTTCAGTTATCTTGAAAGTAAAGACCTCAAGCTTGATCTTGTCACGTGAGAATTTCTCCTGGAGGGAAAGCCCAACAACTTCAGCCATACTTCACAAGTTTCAGACTAACAATAAACCTTAAAGTATTTTAGGTGAAGCTAGCAGACTTCACCAGGTGTTAAGTACCTTTTTTTTTTGTCCTGGTAGTTTCTCTCTCCGTGTCAAAGTGCTTTTCCAAGGCAGCCCAGCCCTTGCTTGCATCTTTCCCTTTTGTGTCCATTGTAAAAGATCAGCCTCTCCCTGATAATCCTATCTAGGACTCCTAGGTTTCTTTGTAGCCATTATAAAGTCAATCAACTGTACTTTCCCATCCTCATTTCCCTTAAAAGTATATTGGGGGGGCAGCTGGGTAGCTCAGTGGAATGAGAGTCAGGCCTAGAGACAGGAGGTCCTAGGTTCAAACCCGGCCTCAGCCACTTCCCAGCTGTGTGACCCTGGGCAAGTCACTTGAACCCCATTGCCCACCCTTACCAATCTTCCACCTATGAGACAATACACCGAAGTACAAGGGTTTAAAAAAAAAAAAAAAGTATATTGGGGCAGCTGGGTAGCTCAGTGAATTGAGAGTCAGGCCTAGAGACCAGAGGTCCTAGGTTCAAATCCGGCCTCAGACGCTTCCCAGCTGTGTGACCCTGGGCAAGTCACTTGACCCCCATTGCCTACCCTTGCCACTCTTCCACCTGTAAGTCAATACACTCTTCCACCTATAAGTCAATACACAGAAGTTAAGGGTTTAAAACTTAAAAAAAAAAAAAAAAAAAAGTAGTTCCCCAATTTCTTTTATTCCTCAGAGTTGTCTCTCTAGCACAGTTGGCACTCCCAGGGGGTGGGTTTGTGTGGGCTTGTGTGGGTTTGGAGCTTGCTACTCTGTGTGAAGGCCTTGAGGAAAGTATGAAATCCCTCTTAATTAGAGATGTGGCTTTTCTGACTATTTAATAATATTTAATAAGTTCTGTGTTTTTTCCAGTTCAACACATGCATACCTGAGAGTAAGGTAGAAAAGTCTGGAGGGTCAGGAGCTGCATCAGGACAGAAGTGAGCATGGATGGCCTGAAATATTTCTGGTTTTAGGGAGGAAATTATGAAAAAAAAAAAAAAGAGAAAAAAATAACCATGATAGGGGGCAGCTAGGTGGCACTGTAAATAGTATTAGGCCTGGAGTCAGGAGGACCTGGGTTCAAATATGATCTAAGACATTTCCAAGCTGTACAACTCTGGGAAAGACACTTAACCCTGTTTGCCTAGCCCTTACCTTTCTGTCTTCAAGTTACTAAAACAAAAAGTAACTTGGTTGTTATTTTAAGTAACCATGATAGGGGAAAAAATCAAACATTTAAAAAGAATAAAAGAAAATCAGTGCAATCTAATAACTACTTTGGGTGCATATAGTTCTTGCCTTAAAGGAACTTGAAAATCTAGTAGGGAGATAAGACAAGCATGGATTCCAGGTTCCTCTATGTTATACATAGAATTACATGTCAACAAAGGGACCTGATCAGAATCAGCAACTCTAAGGGTTTTACAAGGACGAGAGGCAGCATGTTGTAGTATAATATGGGCACCTGTCTGGGAGTCACATCAAGTTCAAGGCCCGTCTGAGACTCTTTTACTCTCTGTGGGACTGTGGACAAATCAAAATCTATGTCTGGGGGGCAGTTAGGTGGCTTAGTGAATTGAGAACCAGGTCTAGAGATGGGAGGTCCTAAGTTCAAATCTGGCCTTAGACATGTCCTAGCTGTGTGACCCTGGGCAAGTCACTTGACCCCCATTGCCTAGCCCTTACTACTCTTCTGCCTTGGAACCAATACCCAGTATTGATTCTAAGGTAGAAAGTAAGGGTTTAAAAAAAAAATCTATGTCTGTTTCCTCAGTTGTTCAATGGAGTTAATATTTATACTACCTACCTCATAATATTCTGTAAATATAATGCTTTGTGAACTCTTTCAAGTACTGAAGAATTATTATCATTATAGTCTAATCAAGTATAATCCTGATTTTTGTTGTTCTGTCATTTTTCAGTCATGTCCCACTCTTCCTGACCCCATTTGGGATTTTATTGGCAAAGATCCTAAAGTGATTTGCCATTTCCTCCTCCAGCTCATTTGACAGAAGAGGAAACTGAGGCAAACAGGTTTAAGTAACTTGCCCAGAGTGGCACAACAAGTCAGTGAGTCAGTGTCTGAGACTCGATTTGAATTCATGAAGATGAGTCTTCCTGATTCTAAGTCCAGGGCTGACTCAAACCAGATTTTCAGCCTCCCTAATTTACTTAGAGGAGCCCATTGTATCTCCTACCTCATGGGTTAGGGTAGCCTCCTTTGATTGATTATCTGCATCTTTAAAACTGGTGACATGACACTGAGCTGGTCACTTTCTTTTCTGAAATTTTTCATCCCCATTGGACAGAGTTCTAGTTATGGAACATCAGGATTTGTAGACAAGGTGGTGTAGCCAGCCAGGCTAATCTAAAAGTCCTGAGAAACCAGAGTGCCTGAGACTGCCGCCTGAGAAGACTTGTGAACCTGCTCTAGGTGAACCCAAGAGCCCAAACTTCTTCCTCTCTCCAGAGACTGTGTGTGGAGAGCGATTATGCCTTCATGGGATGGGAGAGCATTTTTGCGTATTTGTCATGATACCTTCTGAAGTAACTATTCCTTTGTAAAAGATCCTGTATTGCACAGGGAAATCCTCTTTTAAGAAATGGGTACTGAGAGGAGTGTCAGCTTGGAATCTAGAAAACCCAACCTTGAGATAACTTGAGAACTCCAAGTTTAGTTAGCTTGAAAGCTGAAGAACTCACAATTGACCTTGTCATGGGAATTTCTCTGGAGGGAAAGCCCAATTTCACAAGTTTCAGACTAACAATAAATCTTAAAGTATTTTAGGTGGAGCTAGCAGACTTCACCAGGTGTTAAGTACCTTTTTTTTTTGTCCTGGTAGTTTTTCCCTTTGTGTCAAAGTGTGTGTGTGTGTGTGTGTGTGTGTGTGTGTGTCTTTCTCTCTTGAGTGCAGAGGGCAAGGTCATGGGAAAGCAGAGTTAAGAAATTCTAGAATTCTACTGGGAAGAGTCAGTTAGCTTATGCTGAGAGAATTCATTCTCTTTACCTGAGCCTGGATACCTTCCTTTGGACTTCTCCATCCTACCTGCTTCCCTGTTACCTGACTGAACCATCTATTGAGCTTCCTGTGTGTTCCTGTACAGCTGAGCCATCTGTCTGTGAGAATCTGGTTGGAATCCTTTTGGATTCAAAACTACTTCTTGGTCCCTGTCCTGCCTAGCTGCTTAATTACCTCCATTACCACCAAAGAGGGTTGTTTTGGGTTAGTGTAGGATATTTATATTAGGATCTGGGTCTCTAGATAAATAGGTGACTCAGTGTAGGGAAAAATCCACCAAGACTCCTGACAACAGGACATTTAGATCTTGTGGAGTTTAGATAGAAACCTTTAGTTTAAGTGATCCAGTTACCTTTTACCTTTCCCTTGTTAAATTAAACACCTTTTATATATCAACTAAATGGGTATTTGTGTGTCATCTCAGAGTCTGGCTCTGCCAGGCCTGTACTTGGGTGGCCTTCCCAAAACCCAGGTTATTCTTCTGATACTAGCCTAAATCACATCCTATCCCATCCCCAAAACCCACTTATTATTTCATAAAGTTGTCTTGCCCTTGGCTGGATCTTTCCCTTTTGTGTCCATTGTAAAGCATCAGCTTCTCCCTGATAATTCTATCCAGAACTCTTCATTTTCTTTGTAGCCATGGTAAAGCCAGTCAACTATACTCTTGTCCTCAGTTCCCCAAGAGGTATACAAATTCGCCAAATTCTATTTTTCTCTGGAGCTGTCATCTAAGGTGATTGGACTACCAGGGGTCAGTAGCTGGAGCCTTGGAGTTCTGTGTGGATTTGGAGCGCATGACTGTGTGGAGGCCTAAGAAAATTGTACCGAACTCCTCCTGATTAAAGATGTGGTTTTCTTGACTATTTAATAGTTGTGTTTTTTCCAGTTTAATAGGAGGGAGAGGAAAAATCTGGATTTCAATTTTGGAAAACAAATATTAAAAAATGTTATTGTATATAATTGGAAATATGTATATACATATACCAAAAAAAGAGATGAATATTGATCTGTACCCTAAAGAATGGGAAATACTCAACTTGGCCAAATGTGAAGTCTGAATAGGCTGAGTATAGTCCACATGGGGGGGGGATACATATATATATATATATATATATATATATATATATATAGAGAGAGAGAGAGAGAGAGAGAGAGAGAGAGAGAGAGAGAGAGAGAGAGAGAGAGAGAGAGAAGGGAGATGGCAGAGTAGGAAGGGCCAGTCTTATACAAGAGTAGCAGAAATATGATTAAAAGGCATAAACAAAGGCCAACTGACTCCCAAATATCTCTTCCTACTGGAAATTCTTAGGATGATTGTTATTCCTTTGGGCTAAGAAATTGTGTCTCTAGCAGGTGTTCTATCTAAAATAGTATTCCTATTTGGGATCAGGCAGACCCAGAGAAGGGCCCAAGGGTCTAGGATCCAGATCTCAAACATTCCTAGGGAGTAAACTACAGAAAGATGAAAACAGGGAACAGGCTCCAAGGAGGCTCAGGCACAGGACAATGAGAGCCTGAACTGTCTAGAAGTACAAACCAAAGTCTACAAGGAATAGGTTCCTGGAAGGGAGACACATTTAACAAAATCTACCACGGCTCTGTTGGGGACAAGACTGAGAAATGTGGATAGGGTGGTAGTACAGTTGGGTGAATTCAGAACTGGCTGAACAATCCTACCCTTAGGATAATAATGACAACCTGGAAGAAAATGGCTAGTGAAATGCCGCTGGCCTCTGCGCTGGGTCATGTTCTCTTCTACAGTTTTATCCATGACTTGGAAAGTGGCAAAGTAGTGGGTTCCCCATGAATGCAGAAAACACTGCATGATAGAAATGGTCTCCAAAAAGATCTTAATAGCCTAAAAGGATGGATTGAATCTAATAAACTCAAATTGGATAACTCAGAATTCTGACTTCTGCAGCTGACAAGTGGAGACAGCAAGGGGGTGCCATTGTACAAGGAGTGCTGGGCCTGGTGGCAAGAAGACTTGAGTTCAAAGTCTGTTTCAGAGATAAACTGTGTGACCCTGGTCTAGTCATCCAACCCTTTTCCCTCTCAGTTTCCCAGTCTATAAAATTAGGATGACAGGGTTTTTGTGAGAATAAAATATGAACAGCCCTTCATTACCAAAACCCTTTTGTAACATCCCAGCCTTTGCTTCTTTCTGTGAAATGCAATATAAAAGATAGCTCAGTCAATAGAGAACAAGGCCCTGAAGGCAGGAGATCCTGAGTTCAAAGATGACCTCAGACACTTCCTTAGCTGTGTCACCCTGGGCAAGTCACTTAACCCCTATTGCCTAACCCTTACTTCTTTTCTGCGTTGGAATATAGATAAGGAGTATCTATTCTGAGACAGAAAGTAAGGGTTTAAAAAAAAAAAGTCAGTGGAAAAGGCCTCATTGGACATACTGGCTACCTTCCTCTGGTGCTTATAATTGTTCACAAAGATCAATGTAGTGTCTTCTTATCTAGTTATACAAGTCCACACCCATGTCTCCCATTCAGTACTTGAATGAATGCATTTTATTATTTACTTATTAAGTGCTTACTATATGCCAAGCACAGTACTAAGATTTTGGGTCACAAAGACAAAAGAAAGATGAGCCTCTCAAGGAATTTACATTCTAACTAAGGGAATCAGTTTTTAAGCATTTCTGATGAGCTCAGAACTGAGCAGAGACTCTGAAATGGAAATGCAGGAGACAAGAAAATAGAGAAAGGTACACACATTTCACCAACTGGAAAAGATTGCATGAAGATGAATTGTTTACATGTAGAAAGAGAGAAAGAAGTAACTAGTGTCCTTTTTTTTTTTTTTTTTTAAATCCTTACCTTCCATCTTAGAATCTATATGGCAATGGGAGTTAAGTGACTTGACCAGTATCACACAGCTAGGAAGTATCTGAGGTCAAATTTGATTTGACCTCCATGCCTGGATCCTGAGCCCTAATATTTTCACAGATAGAATAGAAAATTAAATAAGCTATATGAGGAGTCTGGATGTGGCTTTGTCCTATTTTGGTGATCTTAGGTGGAAGAAAAAGGAAAAAATGTGAAGGAATTAATTATCCCACATGGTAGAAATATAAATCACAGAAATGAGAAATTTTAAATTAAATGAAATTACAAATGAAATAAGATACCAAAATGTATGGGAGGAAGCTAATTTAGTCATCAGAAAAAAAATGTTATATATATAAATTATTTCATTGATAAAAGGGACAAAGAATTGGAAATGTAACTAAGGAAACTAGAAAAGCAAAAGCCTTCAACTCAAAACCAAAATAGAAATCATGAAAACTGAAGGAGGTAGCTCTTTGAGGAAGATACGCTCCTTAGCGTAGATATGGAACTCGAGGAAGCAGGAGCATGTTGTTGGCTGACCTTAAAGTTATACATCATGGATGAAGTTGCTGTTTCTGAGGCTCCATGGAATTGCAAGCATTACAGGCAAACAGCTCTAGGGACTTGACAACTGGAAGTAGAAATGGTTTCCCAAGTCCAGACGCCCTGGTGATCACTTAAAATCGGATTAAAATGCATTGATCTATGGTTACTACTGAATAATGCCATCTATGCTGAGCCAATGATGAATGAAGAAGCTGAAAAGCATAAAATGTCAAAGGGATTGGAGAAAAGACCAATTGAACAAAAATCTGATGAACCTACCATGGAAGGAATACTTTGGATGAATCATCAGAAATGAAAGTGCCTGGCTTAATATTCCCAGTAAGGTTAGGAACTTCTGGAATCTGAGAAGCTTGAAACAAATGACCAATATGCTGTTAAGGTGTTCCCAACAGAATTTTAATAAAGTGATATACATTAAAAAAAAAAAAAACTGAAGGAGGTAAACAAAACTGAAAGTAAAAAAAAACAATAAAACACTGAATTAGTGAATAAAACTAAGAGTTATTTTTTAAAAAACAACTAATAAAATTAGCTAGTCTGTAAAAAGACAGGAAAACTAATTTGTTGTATTGAAAAATAAAAAAGGGGAATTTACAATAAATGAAGAGGAAAAGAAGGAAACAATTAGAGAACATTTTGTCCTATTATATTCCAACACAACTCATAACTTGATGAAATGGATAAAAATTTACAAAAATGTAAAATTATCAGAATAAGAAGAGAAGAAATAGATGATTAACCCAGGATCAAAGAAAAAGAATGAACTTTATGTGAACTCACAAAGGAAAATAATTCTCATATTAGAAGAATTTACAAATGAATTATATCAAACATTAAAAGAACACTTAATTCTAATATTATATAAACTATTTATAAAAATAGGAAAAGAAGGAGGCAGCTGGATAGCTCAGGGTATTGAGAGCTGGGCCTACAGACAGGAGGTCCTAGGTCCAAATATGACCTCAGACACTTCCCAGCTGTGTGACCCTGGGCAAGTCACTTAACCCCCATTGCCTACCCTTTACAACTCTTCTGCCTTAGAACGAGTAGGTAGTATTGATTCTAAGATGGAGGGTAAGGGTTTAAAAAAAAAATAGGAAAAGAAAGAACAGTTCCATGTTTTTTCTGTGATATAAATACTTCCTGATGTCTGAGCCAAAGAGAGTGACAGCTAGGGGGCATGGTCTATCCATGAATCAGGAAGACTCATCTTCCAGAGTTCAAGCCTGGCCTCAAGACACTTACAAAACTGTAATTCAGGCAAGCCACCTGACCATTTGCCTCGGTTCCTCATCTGCAAAATGAGTAGGAGAAGGAAATGATATACCACTCCAGTATCTTGGCCAAGAAAATTCTAAATGGGGGTTTCAAAGAGAGGAGCATAACTGAACAAAAACCAAAGAGGGACAAAGTAAAGTATAGATCAATATTCCTCATAAACAGGGAAATAGGAATTTAAATGAAGGGTTGGAATAGAATCAATTACTTGACTGTAAGTGAACTTTTTTTTTTTTTAAACCCTTACCTTCTGTCTTGGAATCAATACTGTGGATTGGCTCCAAGGCAGAAGAGTGGTAAGGGTAGGCAATGGGGGTCAAGTGACTTGCCCAGGGTCACACAGCTGGGAAGTGTCTGAGGCCAGATTTGAACTCAGGACCTTCTATCTCTAGGCCTAACTCTCAATCCAATGAGTCACCCAGTTGCCCCCTAAGTAAACTTTTTAAAAAAGTAAAAATATCAAATATTAGCAAAAATAGATTATTATAATGTATTAAAAAGATTATATATGACCAAATTGGATTTATACTATGAGGGGTTGGTTCAACATAAAGACAATTATTAATGGAACCAATCATGGTAATAAAAAAAAAACACATTACTAGTTCATAGATAGTAAAAGGTATTTTAACAAATTCCAAAACCTGTTTCTATTCAAAATACTTGAAAACATAATAGTAAATGAGCTTTTCCCTAAAATCCTACATAATATCTAAAACTACTCAAAAACAAAAGCAAACATTCTATGTAAAAGATGTTTGGAGAACTTTCCAAAAAGATCAAGGGTAAAGCAAGAATACCCATAGTCAACGCTATTATTTAATGTTGTACTAGAAATACTACCTTAGTAATAAAACAAGAAAAATAAATCAAGGGAAGTAATGGGGAAAAAGAAACTAAACTATTGATTTTTGCAGATGATATAATGGTCTATATAGAAAAACCCTTAAAAGACAAAGCGTTCTGAAACTGTGTATACAGCAATACCACTATTAGAACTGTTTCCCAAGGTGATCAGGGAAAAAAAGAAAAGAACCTATATATTCTAAAATATTTATAGCAGCTCTCTTTGTGGTGACAAAGAACTGAAAATGGAGGGGATGTCCTTCAGTTGTAAGCAAGTTGTGCCAAATGGTTGTGATGCAATAAGAAATGATGAACAGGTTAATTAAAAATATATCTAGAAAGACAAATATGAAGTTATGAATAATGAAATGTGCAGAACCAAGGAAACACTATATACGGTAACAGAAATATTGTTTGAAGAAGAACGATGAATGTCTACCTCCAAATAAATGATAAATAGAAATATGCATGACATGGTTTTATATATACACTTTTTTTTTTTTGGTCAAGTGATGCCCTCTTTGGTATGGAGTAGAAGGAGGCAAGGAAGAAGATACCTGAGAACTTTAATATAACTAACAAACAAAGAAAATAAAAGAAAACCTAAAAGAGACAACTAAGTTGATTGAACCAACAAATTCACCAGCTACAGAATATAAAATATCCATATTAATTTTCAGAATTTCAATTTATTACTAATAAAATTCAACAGAAAGAGATAGCAAGAGAAATAATTACATTTTAAAATGTCTACAAAATGTAGAAAATATTCATCTGAATCTATCTTTCTAGACACATAGAAAAATCTATGAAAACAACTACAAAACACTATTGAAATAAAGAAAGACATTTATTTCCAAGCCAAGACTAGAACCCAGGGTTCCTCCTTCCTAATTCTAGAGTTCTTTCTACCAATACCATAGAATGTACTTGCTACCAGGAAAAAAAGAGAAACATGATCTATCTAACTCCCACTGTTCTACACAAATTCCGCATCTGGGCCTAGATAGCAAATACCAAAGAAGTTCAGGGGATTCATGGATCATTGAGGGCTTCACCAATGTGATAGGATTTAATCTGGGCTTTAAGAGATAAAATTATTTTTAATTTTTTTTAGTTTTACTTTTTTGTCATGCAGAATACATTTCCATATGGGTCATTGTTGTAAGAGCACACTCATACATAGCCAAAACCCAAAAATAAAATCCTAAATACACTGATGTGAAAGACAGCTACAATAGTTCTTTCTCTGGAGGTGTATGGAATTCCTGATCATAAATCTTTCAGAATTATCCCAGATCATTGCATTGCTGAGAGTAGCCAACTTTTCACACATCATCATTATCCAATATTGCTGTTATTATGAACAATGTTTTCCTGATTCTGCTTATTTTTGCTCTTCATTAGTTCTTGCAGGTCTTTTCAGCTTTTCTCTGAAATCATCTTGTTTATCATTTATCACCCAATAGTATTCCATCAGCAACACATACCATGATTTTTTTCAGCCATTCTCCAATTGATGGACGTCCCCTCAATTTCTAATTTTTTGCCACTATTAAAAGAGCAGTTATAAATATTTGTGTACAAATAGGTCCTTTCCCCTTTTTCTTATTATCTCTTTGGGATACAGACCCATTAATACCACTGTATTACTAGATCAAAGGTACACACAGTTTTATAGCCCTTTGCGTATTGTTCCAAATTGCCCTTCAGAATGGTTGGATCCCTTCACAACTTCACCAAAGATGCATTAGTGTCCCAGTTTTGCCACATCCCCTCCAGCATTTACCACTTTCCTTTACTGCCTCGTAGGCTGATCTGATAAATATGAGGTGGTGCTCAGCATTGCTTTAATTTGCATTTCTCTAATCTAAAGGAATGTAGAACTTTTTTTTTTATGTGATCATTGATGGCTTTTGATGTCTTCATCTGAAAATTGTTTGTTGTATCCTTTGACCAGTTGACAGAGAGCAGCCCCCAAATTATATATCTTTCTAGGCCCAAAATGTACCTTCTCTCAGTGAATCCTCCCTACTTGATCCTCCCTAGCCAAAAAAAAAGATTTCTTTCTGTTGAGGAGATAGTATTTTTATGTCTTTCAGGGCATTTATTCACATATTCTGGTCATTCTAATTGTTATTTATGTTCGTGCCTAGCCTCTCTCAACAATGAGCACCCTTAGGGCAGGAAGTAGAACTCCGTAGGCCTGTTTCCCCTACTCCACAGCTAGTATTTACCTAGTGTTATACATATGGTAACTCAAGTGAAGTTGTTTTCACTTCTTTCAGAGCCCTTATTAACATATTCTGCCAAGTCTAATTGTTATTTATGTTCATTTCTTGCCACTCCCAGCAAAATGTGAGCACCCCCAAGGCAGGAACTAGATCTGATTTGGTCTCCTCCCCTCCCCCAAGAGGGTCATTTGCATAGTCTTTACATATGTTAACGTATTTGATCCTCTAGATAACCCAGTGAGGGCTATTATTATCTCCATTTTACTGAGGTGAAAACTGAAATTGGTGAAGTGAAGTGACTTGCTCTGAATCACAAAGCTAAATTTTAATTATGTTCTTCTAGACTTCCAGCCTATAGGCAAAGCACAACCTAACTGCCATCTGGGGTTCGGAGGTGTTCACCCCTGCTATGAAAGATGCAAGTAAGAATAAACAGGCCTCTTGCGCTCTGGAAAATGATCCCCTCACCCAGGTTCCCCAGAGGAAAAGATTACTCTGCATTTCTTTTGCCAAAGTGGATTCCATTACTTCCCAGCCCCCATCTCATGGTCCTTGCAGCTTGGATAAAGAAGGGAGAACTTGAGTTGGACCTAGAGCTTGCATGGGGGGTCAGAAGCTGGGGCTTCTAGCCCTTGTGTTGTAATGTTGTGGTGTACAGCCATTGTTGTGGGGTGAAGTGGTGAACCCCTGGGTTCAGGAAGGATACCTTTTGCAAGAATGCAAGACTCCATAGCTTAACTAAAAAGTAAAAAGAGAGCTTTATTAGTAAGGTAAAATTTTGGCCAGCAAGACAGCATGAGTAAGAACAACCCTGGGGGGTTGCTCCCAGAATGCTTCAGTTCAGGGGTTTTTATATTCTTTACAACAGTGAGTACCTGATGCTGTGTCACAGTGTAGACTTGACTCTAGTGGTAAACACTCAGGCATTTGGTGGGGTATTTTGTCATCTGAGCAGGGTCTGCCTGAAGACCCTCATAGTTTAGGAGACAGATGGATGGATGCCTGAGATACAGACAGATGGTATCAAGGTGTAGCCTGGAGGTGCATTAATATATCCATCTCAAACTAAAGGATGATTCAAGGATGATAATGATCTCGGGGTCTTATAGAAGCTATCAGATGTTCTTGGGTTAGGAGTCACAAGGACAGAAAGGAGCAAAGGAATTTCCCTGTTTACAGTTTGCTTGGGTTAAGGGGGTTCAATGCCCATGCCACTTGGAGTCTGCAGTCCTTAGCTGCATGGTGATCACAGATCACTTCAGCTAAAATTCATTTTTCCACGTGTAGAAACGCCACTCTTTCCCAGAGTTGTTGTGAATGTCAGTGATTTGTACAATGTCAGACACTTTGTAATTGTAAAGCACCATAGAAATGTGAATTATTATTACTGGGACTACTGATTCCCAAGGTCTTCTCCATCCTAACTTACTAGGAGTTTTGTAAGTGCTGATTATCTGATTACATCATTTAGTCCAACCCTTTATTTTTCAACTGAGGCAAAGGGTTGCCCATGATGACACAGTTATAACCTTGTAAAGCTTTGAAAGGTCAGAAGAGTAAATCCACAAAAGTCCAGAAACTAGAATCCATAACTGAGTTTGCATCAGTGGTCAATAAACTTGTACCCAAGCTGTAAAGGGCTTTAAAAGCCAACCAGAAGAGTTTTATATTTGATCCCAAAGGCAATAGGTAGCCTTAGTACTAATCATCTCAAATCTATCGACTGATACATTTTACCTTTGATGACAATTTTCAGGGAATGATTCTGAGTTGACTACGAATCGATCTTGTCTCTTTCCTGATTTGATCCACCTGACTCCCAGGGGAGTGCTATTATTATCCTCATTTTACAAATATGGAAACTGAAATTGGAGAATTTAAGTGACTTGCCCAGAATCACAAAACTGCTCTTTTGTCTAAGAACCCAAGTTGTGGAAACACCATCAAACCTAGGAAAAGGGAACCATCCCCAATTATCCTAGAATCTGGATGTTATTACATCTTTCCTAAGCTTTTGTGAACTTAATGTAACCTAGCTGTTGCTCCCCTGGTTTTCCTAAAATCTATTTAAGCACCTTCTTCTTTTCTGTAGTTTAATGAGAACTCCAATGCTATAGCTCTGTGTGACTTCTCAGATTATACTTGAATTAAGATAACTACATTAGTAGTTTTGTATTTTTTCCAGGTGACACCTTCTTTTAAAGAGATCCTAGGTCCCTTCTAGCACCAAGTAGGCAGCTAATAAATGTTTGTTGCCTACAATTATTTGAATGAGTGAATGAAGCATTTATTAACCGTTAACTTATGTGCACAGTACTATTATAAGCACTGGTGATATGGGATAAGAGAGAAAAGTCAGTCAGATAATTCTCATAATTCTCGCCCTAAAGAAGTTCACATTCTAATAAAGGAGATCACACATATGGAAGGTTTCACCTGCAAGTTGAATGGGGAAATTACCTGGTATTTAAGATTTAAAGATGGAGGGTAATTTTAGGGATCTTCAGAGCTGTTTGGATTATATAAATTTTCCCTTTACTCTGAAGATCTGACCTAACATTTCAGATCATTCTTTGTAAGTGTAGAGAGTGCACACTGGAATGTGGTTCCTGGAGTGAGGTTTACATATTTCTATTTCTCAGGGTTTTGGGGTACCCTTTAAAGGCAGGAGTGTCTCTTCTTTAATGCCTCCTCCAAAATTACTCAAACCCCTACTCATTCAGCCAGTCCTCAGTTGATACCATCAGATACCCATTCTTTGGCCAACTCAAAAAGAGCCATACATATTTTCATATATCTTAGTTAGCATCTATTTGTTTAAGACTAATCTCTTCATCTATTCTCTCTCTAATTCTCCTATATTCTTTTTTTATGTTTCCTTCAATTTTCCTGTTAAGTGAAATATATTTCTGACTCTTAACTGTGCTTATATTTTTTTCTCCATCAGACAGTTCAGTGTCATTGCACATGACCCCATTTGAAGTTTTCTTTACATCTGTTTTCCTATCTCTGCTTTATACTGTACATTTTGTTTATACATAGTTGTCTGCATAGTCTAGCGCCCATTGGAATGAGTTCCTTGTGAACATGCATTGTTTTTTTTTTTTTTGCTTTTGCTTCCTTCATGCTTAGCACAAGGCCTGCCACATAAAAGGTGCTGTTAATAAACGTTTGTTGAAGGGCTACATGTATAATGAAATATGGCAATATTTGTAAAGCTACAAAAAATAAATGCTATTTACTGTTAACATCACCATTATCAGTATATTAGAAAATAACATGGGGATCTATAGTAGTAATTATTATTTTTTATTATTATTTTAAAATTTTCCCATGGTTATATGATTCATGTTGTTTCCCTCCCCTCATCCTTCTCCCTTCCCGGAATTGACAAGCAATTCCACTGGATTATATTTATATATATATATATATATATATATATATATATAATCACACGATCAGTACTACAAATTAGTACCCCCCCCCCAAAAAAAAAATAACGGGGCCTTAGATCCAGCTCAAATGGTATCACCCACAATGACCCAAGAAGAAGAGACAGCGGAAGTTGGCATAGGACTAAATACCCAGAATTCCCTCGGCTTCCGGGGAGGTACTTTTGACCTTGAAGGAAGTCATCCTGAAGCTCGTGGAGGGAGGTCGGTCAGGAGGTCTTCTCGGTCTCTTTTCTCTTGCTAAACCAAGCTAGGAGCCCGGAGGGGGCTCATTGGTCCTTCTTGCTGCCTATAGCGGGAATGGTGGAAGCCAGCCTGGGAACAGAAGGGAGGTGTGGACCAGGCCGGACCCAGTGAGGGGGATGGAATGAAGAAGGATGGCGGGTAGGGGGAACCCATAAGAATGCATACGTTCGGGGTAACTAAGGCTGGCTAGTGAAGCTGAGACCCGAGCGGGAACCAACGGCTTACGGTTGCGGGTGAGAGAGGAGGCAAAAGTGCAGCCCTTTTCTTCGGGCCCTCTTCCCGGCTTCCTGCCCGGAGCGGTTTCCTTGGGAAGCACTGGTTTAGCCAGTGGGGAGGCATGAGTTTAATTTACACACACATACACATATATACACCCCTTCCCCCGAGTTGCAGGCCGCTAAAGGGTTTTTAATACCTGTGTTTTTATGCCATTTGGTAATGCAATAATTGATTTGAGGCCAAGTGTATAAATGCATAATTGGACCCTAAGAAAGGGGAAGCTAACGCATTTTCACTTAGCAGAGTGGGGTGGGGGTGGGGTGAGCCAATTATCGAGAAAGGTCCAGCGTTTAGAGTCTGTTGTACTTGAGCATGTTAATTTTATTGCTATATATCTTCATGTAATAAACTAAAATGATACCATGGATGTATATAACATTAGATTGTATCACTTTCCTATCTTTCCTCCTGATCCCCTCCTTCCCTCTTTCCTTCTCCCTCTCCTTTTCCCCTTTGTCCCTCCCCTCTTTCCTTTCTCCTCAAAGGAATGTGGCTGGACCGAGGAAACGGATAAACTAAAAAAAGAGTGGGGTCTGGGGAAAACTGTGCCACAGAGACTCTGAGCCGGCTGGAATAAGGAGGTGATTGGCTCTGTGGGAGTCCGGAATCTGAATCTAAAGACTAGTCTACAGAGATGGTTGACTCCACCAAGGTGTTACGACTTTTTAAAGCCTTGCATAGGACTAGACAACAAGTTTTTAAAAATGATATCAGAGCACTAGAAGCATCAAGAAAAAAGATAAATGAAGAATTCAAGAATCATAAAAATGAGACTTTACCTGAGAAAATAGAAGAGTTGATCAAGATAGGTTCTGATGTTGAATTAATACTCAGAAAATCTGTTATACAAGGTATTCACACAGAACACAACACTTTGAAATTAATTCCTAGGAAAGAACTCCTTACAGAAAATAAACCTTCCTGTAATATACCTACCCAGAAGCCATGAATCTTAAGTAAAGTTACTGAAAAAATGACACACTTTATGCCTACAGACAACAACAATTAGAATGTGCATCTTGAATACACTTTATACTGGTAGGGCACTGGGAAAAGCTAATTGTACAAAAGAAACATGTGTATTTTAACTACATTTTACATTGGAAGGACATCACTGAGTAAAGCTCATTGTGGTTGAATGTTTCTGAAGAATATTTCATAATATTTCATTTTTATTGAAAATCAATCCATGTTTTTCCAAAGATAAGTTATGCTAAGATATATCATATACATGTTTCTTGTGAATTTGTTTTGTATTCTTTTGATTTTACCATGACTAATTGAGAAGGAAATGTTTTAACAAATTGACTCATTTTCCATTAAATTCTAGCCTAAAATGTGTACCTTCAAAGTGTTCAATAGAATCAAAAATGTTAGTGTTCTGGCACATTTACTGTTTCATTCATTAAAATCAAAAGGAAAGGGGAAGTTCTTTTATTCACACATTCCACAAACTACAGTCTTTGTTTCTTATATTGAAATAACAGAACTACTTCTTCACCTAGGAGCAATTTTATTTCCTTTTACTTTTTGAATATTAAAGCCTTCCAGATGAAAAAATAGATGATACATTAGGGATCACATTTGGACCATCAAAACCTTATAATTTAGGAAATAGTATCATTTATAAAAGCCATATTCTTAGTAAAAAGTCAGTGGATTTTTTTGTGAAATGGCACAGTGTTATTTGAAAAATGAGAACATATGCATATTTCTTAAATAAAACTCAAATGGCTTTTGTTGGAAACAAGATAACATCCTTCAGGTATAAAGTAGAGAATAGGTCTCTACTGCTTCCCCCATCAGCCTTTTAGCCTCTTGCTAGAAAATGGGGACAACAATGCATTTTGATGCTGCTACCATCTCTGATGGAATTATATACTTGCTTTAAAATGTAAAAAATGAAAGGACTTTTTAGTATCTTTTTCCTATTGTCCCCATTCCTAAATTTACAATAATCCTTTTTTTTCAGCATCACTACCCCTTGTCCCTTTGTGGTTTTTTTTTTTTTTTAATCAAAAGCTTTACTGATACCTTTTTGCTTTTATGTGACATTCATTTCAAAACCTACCTTACTCTTCTCTAAACCAACAAAGCAATTTAGACATTAATCCAACATATCAACCATGCCTGACCACATACATAGCATGCCATATCAGCATATCTGGAGTCATGCACCTTTTCAACAAAATGAGGTCTTGCATTTATTTTCTTATCCCTTCTCCAGGGCCAAGCTTCATTATACAGTTTCCAATTTCACATTAATGTTCTTTTCATTTTGATCCTTGCAGTTGTCTTCCTGGATTTTTTTTAGCTGTATCATTTCATATAAGTCTCTCCATGTCTCTGTAAATTAATTCCTTACATTCATCATGGCTTACAGCACAGTTGTGATCAATATATTCATGTACTATAGCCATTTCCCAATCACTTTTTTTAAAAGTTGTTTGTACCTGTTAAAAAATGATACTCAAGTACATTTTGGCAGGTTGTTTCTCTGTTTATTTCCAAGTCCCTGTGTGTGTGTATATAGTCTGCCCTTTCCCATTTTTTCACCAGTAAGAATTAGATTAGGATTAGATTACACATTCTAACTTGATTATACCATGAGCCTGGACACAAACATTACTTATTGACCATACAATTTTACCACTGTTGAAAATAAATATTTGAGAAGGATGTAAATGCTTTTTATTACATAACAGCATGCCATGGTCTGTCAGTACAATTTCATACCTGTCCTTTGTTAAAAATTAAATATTAGATTAAAATGTTTACTTTTTTGAAATTAAATATTTTCAAAATAGATTTAATTGTCTAATAAAGAGCAGAGCTGTTAATGACCATGTCCCAATCTGATTCCACTAATCTAGAATTTTAGTATCTATACTGTATAAAATGAGGAAAGTTGGCCTCTAAACAAGAGTTATGAATTTTAATATACTGTATTGTAAAATCAAAAACTTGTGTTAAGGCATAATTTTTCATTCTAAAAAAATTAGGAACATATACACTAACAAGAATGTTTGTGAACCCAGAAAATTTTGAGGAAACAAGCCCTTGAATAAAGTAGTTGGGGTAGTTGTATACAAATGCCCACTTTTGGCAACTAAACACATGTAGCATTAGATGATCCTTGCTGCCCTACTCTCACAACCACACATTCACAGTCTCTGTTTCATGTGAAGATCACTTTATAGTTCTAAAGAAAAAAAAAATCCTTTACCTAATCACAAAACTCTTACTCAAATGAACCTCTCTAGTCCTGGAACTCAGATGAACCTCTAGTCTAGAACTGCCCTGGTTCTTTGAATTCAGAGATGTATCATACACTTTCTCTAAATAATTATAGGCATATACATGTATATTTGTATGCATTTGCATTGGACCTGTGATTTCAGTGGTATAAGGAACTCCCTCTGAGGAAATTCCCTTTAGCAGTTGTGATCAGCAACTACTCCAAAACTTGCAGCCCTGAAGATATGTTAGTGGCACTGAGACGTTAAATGACTTTCCTATGATCACGCAGCTAGTACATGGCAGAAATATGAATTAGGTCTAGGTGTTCCTGGTTCCTAGGCCTGTACTCAATCCTCCATACCAAGCCACCTCTTGTGTGCTATATAAAAGCATAGCACACCTTCCAAGGCCCTCCCTGAACTTGGACTTACATTTAAGATTTGAGTCCTTCTAGGGATCACAACTACTTTCAGGTTTCTAGGACTAACCCTGTGGGGCTTCTAATATGGTAGCTTCTGAATCCCCACAGGCATATTTCCTATTAACAATCAGCCAATAGGCTCAATTAACTTAAAAAAAAAAACAATTCTTACCTTCCATCTTAGAATCAATACCAATTGATGATTGGTTCTAAGAAGAGTGTTAAGAGTTAGGCAATGGGAGTCAAGTGACTTGTTCAAGGTCACACAGCTAGGAAGTGTCTGAAACCAGATTTGAACCCTGAACCTCCTAATTCTCCATTTACTGAGCCACCTAGCTGCTCCCTCAATAAACTTTAACTAAAGGTATTTACTTAAATGGTAAACACTCCCTAAAGTTCCCTTCCCTTCCCTTGGGTGACTAACTCTGCTCTTCTCTTCCGATATAGATGTTTCTCTATCCATCTGCCACTCTAGGAACATTGAAATTACCATCTTTCAGGCCTCCCAGAATCTTCTGGCTTTTCAGGATTCAAGAGGTCACTGGATACTTCAAACTCTAAACACTGACTCATTTAAAATTAAGAAAAAACAAACAAACACAAAGAGATAAAGACAGCCATATACATAGCATTGAAATGGCTAGATAGGGGAATGGGGCCAACTGCCCTCCCTAACCTTCCTTCCTTCCAGGAGGCAATTCAGACCAGTCTCCTTTCACTTGCTTCTGGGAAAGAAAAGGAGCAAACAGGGTTATATTACCTTTCTGTTTATCTACTGAGTTCCACTGAAGGAATTCATTTCCCATTGCAGTGCCTGACTCACCAGCTCTTTTGGGTTAGCAATTGATCTAGTTACTCTTCATTATCAGTCAACTCAGTCTTGCCCCTTGGTGATTATTAACTCCAAGTAGGCTCCCCCAAGTTTGAATTGGATAGATTGGAACCTAAGTTATATCTAACCAAGTTATATCTGTGCCTCCTCTAAGAAAGGCTCCTATAGGCGAATTCACCTAAATTGCTTCAGGAAGTAGAAAAGACACAAGAAGATGAATCCAGGAAGAATCAAGATACATTTAGAGAAAATCCAGGTAGAAGCCAATGCAAATTTAAAGGCTCTTGGCTTAGTTTTTTTGTTTTTTTTTTTTAATTTTTTTTTTAAACCCTTGTACTTTGGTGTATTGTCTCATAGGTGGAAGATTGGTAAGGGTGGGCAATGGGGGTCAAGTGACTTGCCCAGGGTCACACAGCTGGGAAGTGTCTGAGGCCGGGTTTGAACCTAGGACCTCCTGTCTCTAGGCCTGACTCTCACTCCACTGAGCTACCCAGCTGCCCCTTGGCTTAGTTTTCTTTTTTAAACTCTCACCTTCCATCTTGGAATTAATACTGAGCATTGGTTCCAAGGCACAAGAATGGTAAGGGTTAGGCAATAGGGATTACGTGATTTGCCCAGGGTCACACAACTAGGAAGTATCTGAGGCCACATTTGAACCTAGAACCTCTGATCTCTATGCCAGGGATCAGTTTTTAAAATATCTCCAGGTGGGAAAAAATTCAAAACAAAAGAAAAGGCAATAACTAACAATCCACATGCCTATTTTAAAAAAAAAATTGTAAAGTTGCTTTATGTGTGCTCAAAGATAAACATTAAATGCAAATAGGCAAGTTTTTACAGAACTTTCTCTACCAAAGACCATATCTTGAAAGAGAGGATTGATTGAAATTTGACTATAGAAAGACAATAAGATCTCACCATATTTATTTTTTAATTTAAAAATTTAATTTAAAAAAAGCATTCGACTCCTCCAATGAGATGTCTCCCATGAATGTATGTCCTAAAATCATAAAAAAATTGCTCAATATGTTTATAACAAATCTTAAAAGAAATTTAAAAAAGGGGGAAAGGACCCATTTGTACAAAAATATATTTTGCAGCTCTTTTTGTAGTAACAAAGAATTGGAAATTGAGGGACTATCTATCAATTGGGGAATGGCTGGACAAGCTGTGGTACATGATAGTGACAGAAGACTATTGTGCTATAAGAGATGACAAACAGGATGATTTCAGAAAATTCTCAGAAAATTTATATGAAATGATGCAGAGTGAAGTGAGCAGAAACAGAACACTATATACCTTGAGAGCAATATTTTTTAATGAACAGCTGTGAACAATCTAATTATTCTCAGCAATGCAGTATTCTAAGACAATCCCAGAGACTCATGACAAAAAATGTCATCTGCCCTTGGAGAAAGAACTGATAGATACTAAATGCAGATTGAAACATACTGTATTTCATTTTTTTTATTTGAGATCTCTTTCATGAAATGATTAATATGGAAAAATGTTTTGTATGATTGCATATGTAAAATCTGTATCAGATTGCTTACTGTCTCAGGGAGTGGAAAGGGTAAGGAGAGAGTGAGGAAGAGTCAGAAGAAGGGAGAAAACTTGGAACTCAAAATCTTAAAAAAAAATAATATTAAAAATTATTTTTTACATATAATAGGGGAAAATGAAATATTATTTTAAATATGTGTATAACATTAACAATTGTCACTGCTATTGGGGTCAGAAGGCTGAGGTGCTAAACCTCTCTAATAAGGTAACATTTTCAGCAATAAACCAGTATTTGATGACCTAATTTACTCCTGAGAGAGTGAGACTTCCTAAAAAAAAAGTCAGGTTCTTTTTTTTTTTTTTTTTTTTTTTTTTACACTCCCTGGATCTTTATAACCCCATCCCAGAATCCTGAGGAAAATTACTTAAATCTTAAATTTCAAGTCAAGTAGAAAAGAAGTAAATCTTTATAACAAAAAACTCTGACAGGGGTCTAATTACTCAAATAAACAAGGAGTTAAATCAATTGTATAAAAAATCAAGCCATTCCCCAATTGATAAATGGGCAAGAGACATGAATAGGCAATTTTCAGGTAAAGAAATCAAAAGTATCAATAAGCACATGAGAAAGTGTTCTAAATCTCTAATAATTAGATAAATGCAAATCAAAACAACTCTGAGGTATCACCTCACACCTAGCAGATTGGCTAAAATGAAAGAAGGAGAGAGTAATGAATGCTGGAGGGGATGTGGCAAAATTGGGACATTAATGCATTGCTGGTGGAATTGTGAACTGATCCAACCATTCTGGCTGGCAATTTGGAGCTATGCTCAAAGGGCTATAAAAGATTGCCTGCCCTTTGATCCAGCCATACCATTGTTGGGTTTGTACCCCAAAGAGATCATAAATAAACAGACTTGTACGAAAATATTTATAGCTGCACTTTTTGTGGTGGCAAAGAACTGGAAAAGGAGGGTATGCCCTTCAATTGGGGAATGGCTGAACAAATTGTGGTATATGCGGGTGATGGAATACTATTGTGCTCAAAGGAATAATAAACTGGAGGAATTCCATGTGAACTGGAAAGACCTCCAGGAACTGATGCAGAGTGAAAGGAGCAGAGCCAGAAGAACGTTGTACACAGAGACTGATATACTATGGTAAAATTGAATGTAATGGACTTCTGTACCAGCAGAAAGCAATGACACAGAACAGTTCTGAGGGATTTATGGTAAAGAACGCTACCCACATTCAGAGGAAGGACTGCAGGAGAGGAAACATATAAGAAAAACAACTGCTTGAATGCATGGGTGGAGGTGGACATGATTGGGGATGTAGACTGGAAACTACCACACCAATGCAACTATCAACAATTTGGAAATAGGTCTTGATCAATGACACATGTTAGAACCAGTGGAAATGTGCATCGGCCATGGGTGGGGGGAGTGCGGGGGGGGGAGGGCGAAGGGGAAAGTAGGAGCATGAATCATGTAACCATGTTAAAAATGAATATTAATAAATGTTTAAAAAAACAAAAAAACAAAAAAAAGAAAAGAAGTCATTGTGCCGTGTAGATTAGGTATAAAATAGATATTTACTCCCTCTAAACAACAGGAAAGTTTAACACACCAGGACTGACAAGTATGCACTGACAGAAAACCTCAAGTGGTAGTAACTTAAAACTATTCTTATATTTTCCAAAGAGGTTGAGATTGAACTGTCAAAACCAAAAGCAATTTGCATTATTTTAATGCTTCATCCAGACTCTACACTGTATAAATAATGCCTTCAAGGTCCATGTTTCCTAGAATTGCCATGCCTCTCCTCCTGCTGGGAATCATCTTCATAGTTACTGTTGTAGACATCTCCTGTATCACAGTTGGCATCAGATGAACAACTAGTAGACTTTCATCTTGCTAATCACTGTTTAATCACCTATAGTTGAACAAAGAAATATAAATCAGAAGAGACAGAACCAGAAACCCAGGCATAAGCTTGCATAATTTTAAATCACAACTCTTACTTTATTGGCCAATCCTTGGATACTGCCTTGTGAGAAATAATTGAACTCCTATCCTGTTTTGGGAGACTCCTACCTATATTTGATCAATGATTTAATCTGTATTATCCAATTTATTGTGATTCCATAGGGGTAATGATTAATACCTTGATATTTCTTTTCAGGATAATCAACTAATCAAAGCATAATATAATTAGGAGTGATTAAATGTAAATTATAGTTGAATAGGTTCTTTCATTTCATGTTAAACTTTATAAATTGTCAACAAGACTTGCAAGATTAGAGAAAGAATCCCTCACCCTAGACCTGAACATTTAGGCATAAAATAGAGATGATAGAGATGTCCCAAGCTTCAGCAAAAAGCCCCAAGATACATCAAGAGCCCCTCCAACCTGGATCACTTTCTTCTTGTGATCCATCCTAGGCCAGCCTTGACAAGAGGCTGGACTCAAGACTTAGCAACCTCACTTGACCTTATCAGCTCAGAGTCCAGTTGCTAAAGTAAGTGTCATAAGGATGGAGTGTAGATGAGCTGCTTGGCATACACCCACCTTGTTGTTTTGTAGCAACATAACTTAGGGGTATACCAAGAGTTTGGAATCTACCAATAACTGTCCAGGAACATGAAGACTAGACTAAGTTATAAAAGGTAGAAAAGCTATATTCTGGGGAATGCAGGGTTCACAGACCATGAAGGTCTGGGATCCTTTTTGTTGAAGGAGAACAGGCATTTTAAATAAATAGTTATTGGCTCAGAACTCTGCCTCAGTTCTTTTATTGCAGACTAGACAAATTTTGGGGGTTATAGCCTCACCCTGCTTCAGCAACCATAGTGGGAGGAGAGATCAAGAGGCCACATAAGCTTTGCCACATCATCCCAAAGCCACAGGTTCGTTTCCTGAGAAGGGGCCAAGGAGCAAACCCTGTACTTGCTACATGGAATAGCCCCCACAGATCCACTTCAATGCCTGCTTCATGGATTAGAAGCCTTGAAACATACACAACTGAAGAAATAATTGTTTTCGTTTCAATGGTGAGAGTTTATTGAACCAATAAAATCATTTCACCCCATTTAAAGTAACAGACAAAAGCAATACTCTAACTAATACATTTGTGAAAATATTTCAGTCACTTCAATCAATGAGATTTCATGTATGCGCTGCAGCAAATCTGTCCAGATTCTTTCAGGGACCTGGAATCATGTTCTGTGGGGCTTGCAAAAAGCTAGTTAGTTTGGAAACACATTTTAGCATCTAGCTGCTTAATTTGTCTCCTTCCTCTGCTCCACCCCTTGACTAAAAGAGCACTTCATGAACTTTGGAGGATCCAAAGGTTTCAGCTTTTTCATCAGCATCCTATAGATGTCCCCAGACAGCAGCATCTGCATCAGGAGACAAATACCAACTAGATATAATGAAGAAAGGTAGATTTGAGCCTTTACAAAAAGGAGACTTTGGCATATGTCTATCTGAATGGAAGCAGTCTACTCTATTCCTACCTACCTACTTCAGAAAGAACCTGAAATTCACACTAGACTTCACATTGATGGAGGAAATACAGCAAGTGATTTTTCAGCCCCACAACTGGACAAAAGGCTAAGCCAGAAGCCCTTGGGCTCTAGTGAAGTGGGCTGGTTAGCACAGGCAACCAAGCTGATCAGAAACAGGCCAGAGCAAACACTTGCTACTTTCAAGACTCATGTGTCTAGGAGGCAGCTGGGTAGCTCAGTGGATTGAGAGCCAGGCCTTGAGATAGGAGGTCCTAGGTTCAAATCTGGCCTCAGACACTTCACACAAAAACTGACAGTTTCTAAGATAAATGAGAATACAATATTAAAAAAATTTGGGGGGAGAATACATTAATGTAGAAGGGAGGAAGGAGGTGAAATTTGCTATTTTCCATAATTTGGGATGCATGAGATGCACGAGAAGAAAATAGAAATGTTGGGCAAAAGATGATGGCTGTGGAATCTGATAAACCTCATCCCAACCTGACAAAGGAGGATTGAACATTTTGAAATACCCCATTACGATAATCTCCAGACCGCCCAAAGGTGGAAGGCGCAGCTCCCTGGCAACGGTCTCCATGGGAACCACAAACTCAATTCTCTCAGTATCGTTTTCTGCTCTCACGGCAATGGAGCGTTGTCATAGCAACAGGAATCTCTTGCGTCATCTCAAGGCGCCAGAAGTTCCTCCGGCTGATTCTGGCCACTACTGGTCAGGAGGACTACAGAAAGGTACAGAATGGAGCAGATGTGAACTGTGACGGTAGCAAGATTCCCCAGAGGCGCGAGCAAATGAAAGGACCAAAGAGGATGGAAAAAAAATTGGCAAAAATGTTGAATTAGTGGTCCAATGGAACTACTGTACTTTAAGCCAGAGAAAGCCAGTAGTAGCTTTTGAACTTGGCAAACTTTTTAACAAAGATACAGTTATTGAGTTTTTATTGGACAACTATAACGATTAATATTCTTATAGAGGTCACCTTAGGTGGCGCAGTGGATTGAGAGCCGGACCTAGAGACGGGAAGTCTTGAGTTTAAATCTGCCCTCAGACATTTCATAGTTATGTGACCCTGGGCAAATCAATGAACCCTACTGTACCCCCATCGCCTAGCCCTAACTGCTTTTCTCTCTTGGAAGGCGGAAGGTTAAGGGTTTAAAAAAAAAAAATTCTAAATGCACTTAATGTGAAATGCTGCCTACCCCAAGTCTTTATTATATTTGTTCATAAAAACTCAATGACTGCATCTTTGTTATTTTAAATTCTGCCAAGTTCAAAAGTTACTACTGACCACCTCTGTATTTCTTGGCTTAAAGTACAGTAGTTCCATTGAGCCACCAATTAAATATATTTGCCAACTTTCTTCACCTTCTGAGGGGGTGTCTATCAATTGGGGAATGGCTGAACAAGTTATAGTATATTGTTGTTGTAATGGAATACAATTGGGCCATGAGAAAATGAAGATCACTGTGAATTCAAAATAAGCTAGAAAGATTTATATGAACCAATACAAAATGAAGTGAGCAGAACCGGGAGAATGCTGTATCTAATAACAAATATCGTATTCTGATCAACTGTGAAGAACTAAAACTATTATCAGCAAAGCAAGTTCCCAATATATCCATAAGAAACTCATAAAAAATGCTATCCCCAGTGAAAAAAGAAACTGTTGGAGTCTGATTGCAAATATTTTTTTAATAATATTTTCCCCCAATTACATGAGAAAACAATTTTTTAACTTTTGTTTTTTTGATGTTTGAGTTAAATTCCTCTTGAGACTGCAAGCAATCTGATATATGTTTTGCATGTGTAATAGTGCAAAACATTGTGATTCCAAATCAAAACATGCCATCTTCTACTTTATTCCCTTCATGAGTTTTTTATTGATTATGTAATTTGTATCTTCTGTCAGCATGAAATATATATTGCATGAAAGCACTGGTATAACCTATATCAGATTATTTACTATCTGGGGAGAGGGAGGAACTGAATTATAAAATATCAGAAAACAATTGTCAAAATTTGTTTCTATGTATAATTGAAAAAAACAAATGATAAGAATGTGACAGTGAAAGCTCTCTGATGACCCAACCTGGAGTGGTGATAAAAGGAAATAACAAAAAGTTAAAAACATATTGAGTCAGGCCTAGAGACTGGAGGTCCTAGGTTCAAACCCGGCCTCAGCCACTTCCCAGCTGTGTGACCCTGGGCAAGTCACTTGACCCCCATTGCCCACCCTTACCACTCTTCCACCTATGAGACAATGCACCGAAGTTAAGGGTTAAAAAAAAAAAAAACCATATTGAGCTGGGGGCAGCTGTGTAACTCAGTGAATTGAGAGCCAGGTCTAGAGATGGGAGGTCCTAGGTTCAAACCTGACCTCAGACACTTCCTAGCTGTATGACCCTGGGCAAGTCACTTAACCCCCATTGCCTAGCTCTTACTGCTCCTCTGCCTTGGAACCAATTCACAGTATTGGTAAGGATTTTATAAATAAATATAATGACCTCAAGTGTTCAGATTTATGTGCCCTGTTGTAGGTCTGAAGATAAATTGGTAGGCACTAGTTTTGCTATTTTCTTAATTGTTATTTATTACTTTCAAAAGGATCCTGAAAGAAATTAAAGGCAAAGTCTGCCATAACAGTGATGTCTCTTTTCAAGAAGATGATGTCATTGTGTTTAATGCTAATAAAGAAAATGTTGATGTGTTAAAGAAGAGAATAGAAGTAAGCAATATGTGGATATGTATCTTTTTTCACAATATGATGACTATGGAAATAGGTGTTATATGATAGCACATATACAATATATTGCCTGCCATCTTGGGGAGGAGTGGAAAAATAGGATAAAACAATTATTAAAAATCATACAGACATGTAAAAAATTAAAAAAGACTGGAAGATGGAAGACTCAATATAAAACTGAAAAAGAAATAAAAGGAATTCAAATGTTACTGAAGAATCTCCATAACCAACAAAGGTTAAATAGGAAAAATATCAAAGAATAAACCTTGATTCTAGAGAAGAAACTCAGCTCTACTCAGAAAAGTGCAGAAATATACTTCTGGAACCACCAGTAGATCCATAGTAATCAGTGAAGAATCAAAAGCCTGCATCTATTTTTTATGACACAGCTCAGCCTAATGTTCTAAAGAAGATATTTATAGTTGGAATACATTATATTGCTTCCAAAGTACTGTTTTGAATGATTCTTCCTGACCACCTCAGACTCTTTACCTTCATTCTCTTGGGCCTTTTTTCTTTACCCCCACTGTGCTGCCCCCACTGTTTGATACACATCATAAAATAGGCTATTTAAAAGAAGAAAAAAATTCCCTTCCTCAAGGAAGAATAGTTTTCACATATGTTAGTCACTACAATCTGATATTAGCTACTTTATTATATTTTGAAAAATATTTATAAACTTGGCCTTGCCTGTATAACATTTAAAAATTGTAATTATTGGCTTCCGGGTTAAGATGGCGGCAGAGTAAGAAGCAGCTCTAAACCTCTCCTGACCGAAACACACAAAACTCCTCAAGGGGACATAAAAACAAGTCCAGACGAACGGAGGAACCCCACAACAGGGCACAGCGTGGAAAGTACGTGGAATCGAGACATTTCCAACCTAAAAAGGGCTCTCACTCAAGCGCGAGCTGAGCAACCGCCCCACCCCCACCCCCTCCACACTCACCTATAGCTCCGAACCCAGCTAAAAAGAAATAGAGCAAGTTTGGGGCACCCATCGAGTCATCAGCAGCTCCGGGACCTGTTCCTGAGAGCAGCAAGACTTAGGACCCCATTAAGTCAAGAACGCACGCGAAATCTGAGCGCGTGCGCTCGGGAGCGGACGCTGGGAGCGGAGCGCCGGCTGAGCAGAGGCGTGGGTGCCGGCTGAGCAGAGGCGTGGGTGCTGGCTGAGCAGAGGCAAACACAACCAGGAACTAAAGCCTAAGTGGGGAACCAGTGCAGACAGGTATACGACTGTGGAAGTAGCTCCCTGAGACTTGTAAGGAAACCTCCTGCAGAGGTTCAAGCAAGGGAATCCACCAGGGGGCTTGACCTTGGAAAAAACTAGAACTCAGACCTCAGGACTGAGCGCGAGGATAAACCTGAGAAGCTGCTGGGCTAATGATGGCTAACCAGTTACAGGAAATTCAGAAGAGAAAGAATAATAACAAAAAAAAGAAGTCTTTAACACTCGACAGCTTCTACACAGAGAAAATCCAGACAACCGAGCAAACAGAGGAGGAGAACAAACAACCATCCAGACCCTCCCCAAATAAGGAAAACTCCTCACAACCTATGGAAGAGTTCAAATCTGAGATTTTGAGGAAAATGGAAGAGATCTGGCAAGAAAATAACAGCTTAAAAGGTAGAATCTTGCAACTGGAAAGCGAGGCTCAGAAACCAAATGAACTGATAAGCAAATTGAACACAAGAAATGACCAGATTGAAAAGGAATACCAGAAGATTATGGCCGAAAACAAGAAGATTATGGCCGAAAACCAAAAGATTATGGCCGATTACCAGAAGATTATAGCCGAAAATCAATCCCTAAAGGCTAGAATTGAGCAAGTAGAAACTAATGATCTCTCAAGACAACAAGAACAAATAAAACAAAGCCAAAAGACTGAAAAAATAGAAGGAAACATGAAATATCTCAATGAGAGAG
>NC_058130.1:201589466-201608640 GCF_016433145.1 Gracilinanus agilis
TCAGAGGAAGGACTGCAGAAGAGGAAACATATAAGAAAAACAACTGCTTGAACGCATGGGTCAGGGTGGACATGACTGAGGGTGTAGACTCGAAACTACCACACCAATGCAACTACCAACAATTTGGAAATTGGTCTTGTTCAAGGACACATGACAAAACTAGTGGAAACGCGCATCGGCCAAGGGTGGGGGGGCGCGGGGGGGGTTGAAGGGGAAAGGGGAGCATGAATCATGTAACCATGTTAAAAATGAATATTAATAAATGTTAAAAAAAATTGTAATTATTGAATATGTAGAAAAGATAGTGAATGCTCAGATAATTGAGAAATTAAATATTTCTAAGAGCCTATCATTGGAGAATATTAAGCTGTTGAGACAATAAATGTTTGGGGGCAGTTAAGTGGCTCAACGGATTGAGAGCTAGGTCTAGAGATGGGAGGTCCTAGTTTCAAATCTGGCCTCAGACATGTCCCAGCTGTGTGACCCCGGGGCAAGTCACTTAACCCCCATTGCCTAGCCCTTCCTGCTTTTCTGCCTTAGAACCAATATACAGTACTGAGTCTAAGACAGAAGGTAAGGGTTAAAAAAAAAAAAAAAAGACATCAACTGTTTAAAAGTAAATTTGCATTTCATCTGGATTTTTAAAACTTCAATTATTTTAACCATGAAATAATTTAAGCCAAATAACAGCCTTTTTCATGTTAAATTTCAAATAAAGTTTAAGTTAAAATAAAGCATATGTTAACAAAAAACATAATTAGCTCATTTTAAGCCTAGATAATGCCCTTCCTTACATCACCCCTTTTTTTCAGCATTTGAAAGTCTGTTTTCAATGAAACAATCTAGAGTTCAGTCACCATTTCTAATAATTCACAAAATTCCTAACACTTAAACAGACATGGAGCTTTCTGCCCAGGCTTATATTTAGATCTATCTCTAGTTAATCTTTGGCCTCTACAGTTGAAACAAAATTAATTTTACTGAAAACGTAGGTAACAGAACAGCAAATTTTGTTGTCAATGGATAAACAGACATCAGGAGGATTTGGGAAAGAGTTAACTTTTTCTTGGGACTTTTCTCATCTAGTCTTAACATTCAAAATTTGTGCAATCTGCAATAAAACTGAGCAGAGATCCCTGAGACAATATCTGTTTATTGAAAGGACCTGGCCTACTTCAACAAATAAGATCTCAGAGGAGGGAAAGACTATGAATCACGTAACCATGTAAAAATATTCTAAATAAATTAATTAAATGAATGAATTAAAAAAACTCAAAAAACCAAATAAGATCTCAACCCTTCCCCCCCCCCCCCATCAGAGATTCCCTCCTTGCTCCGGAGGATAAGGTTTATAACCCCTCAAATCCCAGTCAGTCAGGATAATGGAAGAGCTACTCCCCACTCCCACACCCAAAAGACAAAGGGCCAAAGGGCCAAAGGGCTCAGGAAATCACAACCAGGGGGCTATTCCCTGTCATTTGGGCTTGCATGGTTAAGCCTAGGACGGAGGTCTTGCCCAAGCTGACCTTTACTCATCAGGCCACAGGTGTGGACTCATCAGGTCACATTTTTGCGGTCAGTTAACTACATATTCTGACAAATTTAAAGTCTAATATAAAAAAGAATTTCTAAGTTTCAAATCTAATGTAAATGGCACAGGGCATTGAACCCCCAAATTGTAGAAGTATTTTAGGCCAAACTGTTAGCTGGGAAAATTCCTTTGATCCCTAACATCCTTGTCCTTGTGACTCCTGATAAGACCCTGAGAGGATTCCCCCTCCTTGAATAGTCCTTTAATCCTTTAGGTTTTGAGATGGACATAGAGATAGATACACCTTCAGGTGATGCTTTGATACCATCAGGTTGTATCTAGGACATCTCTCTGGCCCCTGAACTATGTGGGTCACCCACTATGTCTTCAGGCAGACCTTAGTCAGATGACCACCACCCCACTCCATGCCTGAGCGCATACTCACGTCTTCACTGTTGGAAAGAAGATAAACACCCCAGACCTCTGGGGGTCATCTATATTGTCCACCTATGCTGTCCTCCTGACTGGATTCAACATTACCTTCTAAATTGATACATTTCTCTTTTTATTTTTAAGCTAAGTTTCAGAGTCTTGCATTCTTGCAAAGGGTACCCTCCCTGAACCCCAGGGGTCTATCTCAAGCCCCCCACAACATAAAGAAGAATCTAATTCTCCTACTTATGTATTAGGACTGGTTGATTATCCTTAACTGAACAAATATATATATTAATGTCTTTTAATACAAAAGAAAGATCAGTTCCTCTCTGGAATCATATTAAATTAGATAAAACTGCTTGGAAGTGAGCATAGGGATAAAATCATTGATTTAGAATGGGCAGAGAAAGAGCTACTCAAATAAGGCAGGGATTAGACTTTTTCCCACACCTGAGTGTTCCTCTCCTCAATGTTCACAGACACAAGGATTCTCCTCCATATTTCATTTCTCTATCAGAGCTCAGGGAACCACCTTTGGCACCATGCTGGCTCCAGCCTCTCAAAACTAGACGCTTAGCAGCTTCTTTCTTTTATGCAAAATACTTAAGGTGTGATCCTTCCCCCCACATGCAAAAATGGTACTAGAAATAATTTCAAATTCAGCAAGGATACAAGCAGGGGGAGGCCCGGGGATAGCTTAAAAAGAGAAATATTGGGGAGGGAATAGTCACAAACAAAGCAAAGGGAGAATTAAAGTGTGGGAGGTGGGGGAAGAATTATAATAAATTTAAGAATTAGTTTGGATTGCCTCTTAAGTAATTGGGAAATGGATGAAAAAATTGTGGCTTATAAATGTAATGGAATATTACTGTGCTATTAGAAATGATAAAAGTTGTATCAGGAAAAAGCTATTAAAATTTTTTTAATGCACAGAATAGAATACAAGTTGAGAAAGAAGCACAGAAAAACAGGATGATGTTTTAAGAGGTAGAAAAAAAATTTTAAAGCAAGCAATACAAATGGAGATTCAATTTGATAGAATGTTTGTGTGTTCTGTATACATAAAAATGTTCCTTTTTTATGTTTAAATTTAAAATAAATATTTGAAAACTTAAAATGGAATAGGTGTTAAAAAAAAGAGAAGAATATTACAAATAAGGGAATGAAGATGAAGGCTAGGATTGAAATTAGGTAGAGTAGGAAGAGGATAGATCTGAACTAAGGGCTAACATCCTTGGGTAAATGGGAAAACTGTGCCTCCTTGCATTGGAAGACTGTGTCCTCCTGCTAAAAACTTTTGAGTCTTTTGATGTAACTGGTCCCTGACTTATCATAAGTACCATAGGCCAGAAAGACCATAAAGAAAAAGAAAATCTATTTCTTGAAACAGATTTTATCAGTTTGTTATATATGAAAGTTCTTTTGCCTCTCTCAGCAACCAAATTCTTCACCTCTGAAAGAGACAATACCTAATCTTTTTTTCTCTCTTTGTATATGGAAATATTCATGTTTGTCAACTCTAGAATCACACAAAGTATTTAAATTATAAAGGAATTTTTAAATTTCCTGAAGGCAATCCAGTGGATATTCCCTCTCCTCAGCTGGGCCTAATTTATCTTCCCTTTGTTGCTACCTTCCCAGATGCATAGTGATGGATAAGCTCTTTGGGTTGTCCTTCTAATATAGGCCATAGATATGTTTTAACTAACTTAAGGTTAAGCCCTACCAAAATCTTTGCCTTAGGATTTGTTTGACTTGACTATGCATGTTTTTGCAAGGGTCTTATTTTTATTTAATTTTGTTTCAATTTGGAGGAAAGTATAGGGGGAGGGAGGAGTATAAGATAGACAAAAGGAAGAAAAAGAGAAAAAGCCATTGAAGAATTTACAATAAAAATAGATCAGAAAGAATTTGATGTAGACAAATGGGATTGCTTGAAAGTTATGTGTTGATGTATTAATTTATATATCTTTATATTATATACATATTTAATATAAATATGGTTTACATTAATTTTATGTGAATATATTATATAAATACAATTGTTTTATATAATATATATAAAATACAAATATATTGTTTTATGTCTATATTACATTTTAAAAGAAAAGCAAGCTATATATAGTAGAGATTTGAAGTTTTGTATATAATACTTTCTTTTCTATTGTGTATTTGATTGTTATATTCAGAATAAATTTTTTTTTAATATAACTTACATGAGGGGGAGCTAGGAGGCCCTGTAGATTGAGAACCAGGCCCAGACTGGAAGTCCAGAGTTCAAATTTGATCACAGACATTTCTTTTCTTTTCTTTTTTTTTTTTTAAACCCTTACCTTCTGTCTTGGAGCCAATACACAGTATTGGTTCCAAGGCAGAAGAGTGGTAAGGGCTAGGCAATGGGGGTCGAGTGACTTGCCCAGGGTCACACAGCTGGGAAGTGTTTGAGGCCACATTTGAACCTGGGACCTCCCGTCTCTAGGCCTGGCTCTCAATCCACTGAGCTACCCAGCTGCCCCCCACAGACATTTCTTGGCAAGTCACTTAACCCCCATTGCCTAGCTCTTATCACTCTTCTGCCTTGGAATCAAAACATAATATTGATTCTAAGATGGGTTATAAACATATATATCTTACATGGAAAGACCAAATGAACTGACACAGAGTGAAATAAGCAGCACCTGGAGAACAGTAACAGCAATATTGTGGGATGATCACCTGAGGACTTGGCCACTCTTAACAGGACAATAATCCAGGATAAGCCTGAGGGACTTGTGACAAAGAATGCTAGCCACCTCCAGAGAAAGAACAGTAGGGAGTTAGAATGTAGATTAAAACATACAATAATTCATATTTATTTTATTTTTTTTATTTGGGGTTTTGGTTCATTTACAAAAATGAACAATATGGAAATGTTTTGCGTGATAATACATGTATAACCCAGATCAAATTGCTTGCTAGCTCTGGGAGGGGGAAGGAAAAGAAGAGAGGGAGATAATATGAATCATATTATGTTGGAGAACTTGTGTGGAAATTTGTAATTACATGTAAAAAGATAATATAAAATATCTTAACAAAAAAATCTTACATTTGTCTCATGTATAGTTTTTCCCACAAAAGTATCAGTATCCATTCCCATTCAGACACTGGAAATAACCAATGCATATAACTAGGAAAGACAGCTTTTATTTTACCCTACAAAACAAGCATCAGATGCTAAAGACTCCAGAAGCACCTAAACAGACACAGAATTTCAAAAAATACCATCTAACGCCTTATCTCCCTTCAGAAGGGAACTATTTTTGGAGTTGCCATCATGGCAAGCCTTGTACTTTCTAGTGCATCCCAAGCCTTTCCATAGGATCCTTCATCTCACATTTAGGTCCAGAATACGGATACCCTTTGGGGCTCCTGAAAAACAATTCCACTCCCATCAGATCTGTATTGTATGAAGAACTCAGTGGTTTTCCTCTCCAAGCAGTATGTTCTTCTGGAAATAGGTGAGCAATTCTGTTGGTTGAAAAAAACTGTTCATGAAACTGAACAAAGGGTTCCCCACCATACCTCTCCATCAACGTCCCTCATAATGATAAGCACATTTCTCATTTATTTATTCCAGTTATATGTCAAAACAGTTTTAGACAATTGTTTCCTGACATTTTATGATTCTGATTCTCTCCCTCGCTCCCCCATCCCTTCCAGAGGCAATAATTAATTTGGTATAGATTATGCCAGTGATAAATACATTCCTTGATTTAAAATTCTGCTTACATTTTATTTTCAAAGTTAAAAATATGGTAGTAGAGACAGAGCTAAGTGGTACAGTGAATAGATTCAGGTCTGGAGATGGGAGGTCCTGGGTTCAAATGTGGCTTCAGATACCTCCTAGCTGTTGTGACCCTGGACAAGTCACTTAACCCTTTTTTGCTTAGTTCTTGCCTTCTGTCTTAGAGTAAAGGTTATTTTAAAAAGAAAAGAAAGGGGAAAAATTGTGTTGTAGAAAGAGCTCTTTACTAGAAAAACCCTTACCTTCTAGAATCAATACTAAGTTTCAAGACAGAAGAGAGGTAAGGGCTAGGCAATGGAGAGTGACTTGCCCAGGGTCACAAAGGTGTCTAAAGCCAAATTTGAACCAAGGATCTCTAGCTCTAAACTTGGTTCTCTATCCACTGAGCCAGCTAGTTGAACCTCTTGACTAGATCTTAAAGATTTGGAGTCTGTCTCAGAAACTTTGGAAAAATTATTTAAACTCTCTGAGATTATTCAGTTCCCACATCTGACAAATGACCATAATACCAGGCAGTTCCTTAATGAAGTGTTCATTAGATTTCATTTATCCAACACAAGACCTGACATATAACAGATGTTTAATAAAAGCTTTTTGAATAAAGATAATTACTTTTAAAATATCTTTAGAGTTTTATTTTATTTTAAATTTTTTTTTAAAACTCTTAACTTCTGTGTATTGGCTCCTAGGTGGAAGAGTGGTAAGGGTGGGCAATGGGGGTCAAGTGACTTGCCCAGAGTCACACAGCTGGGAAGTGTCTGAGGCTGGATTTGAACCTAGGACCTCCAGTCTCTAGGCCTGACTCTCAATCCACTCCAGCTGCCCCTAAAGTTATATTTTAAAATATATAAGTTGCTAAAGAATTATATAGCATTATTCTATGTCTCAAAGGAGAAAGGGAAGTTTTAAAAGGTATAAATCTAAAAAAGGAGAGAATGATTAAAAGAGAAGAGAAAAAAAAATATCTGCAGGACTTTCAACTAGTTTCTCAAAAAATGGATGAAGTCTCACCTCAGATACTTCTTAGCAAGTCACTTAATCCCATCTGTCTAGCCCTTGCCCTTCTTTTTTTTTTTAACTCATATTTTTTCTTGCAGTCAATACTAAACATTGATTCTAAGGGAGAACAGCAACAAGGGCTAGAAAATTGGAGTTAAGTGACTTTCTCAGGGTCACACAATTAGGGAGTATTTAAGGCCTCATTTGAACCTAAGTCCTCTTGAGTCCAGGCCTGATTTTCTATCCACTGTGTCTATCTAAAACAGAAGATAAAGATTAAAAAATATATAGGAGATCCCTCCCACATCTATCTTGGGCAGGGATCGGTTGATGCCTCTGGGGTTGTTGACTCTCACCCATTCCAAACCTTTATCTCTCCTTAAGGTTAGTGCTGGAATTGTCTATCTCCTAAAAAGGAGAGCTAGCATCTTTGGAGCTCTTTATCCTACTCCCACCTCAGATTCCTGAGTAAGTATTTTATCTTTGGGCTCTAGTCTAGTCTAGTCTCTAGGGAGAAGAAACAAGTTGCCCTGAGCACAAACATGCACCACACAGGAATGGGAAAGCTCAGAAATAAGAGTGAAATTATTGCAGTTAGTAGAGAGGTTATGCTATATCCAAATTTCATAGGCACACTTATTGGCAAGTTTAAATTTCACCTCAGCTGAGTCCAAATGGATGCAAAATAGACCTTTTCTCCCCATGCTTCTTTCTCCAGCTGACTCTCTCTCTGTCTCTCTTCTCTCTCTCTTTGTCTCTCTACATCTCTCTCTTTCTCTCTGTCTCTTTTTCTCCCTGTCTCTGTCTCTGTGTCTCCTCTCTTTCTCTGACTCTCTCTAGCTTTTTCTCTTGTCTCTTTCTCTCTGCCTCTCTGTCTGTCTCGTTTTCTCCCTGTCTCTCTCTCTTTCAGACAGTGGGTCTCTGCCCCAGTAGTTAATACACCTCTGTTCAGGTGTGCAGAAATGAGAGCGTCAGCTCCCTTTGAGAGCCCTCAAAGGCTTGTAAGGAAAGAAAGAAGACCCAATTTGGAATGACACCCAGAGTTGTAAAACTGTGTATACCCTTAGACCCAGCAATGCCACTATCTATCAGGACTATTTCCCAAAATGATCAGGTTAAAAAGAAAAAAAAAGCTATATGTTCTAAGTTTTTTATAGCAGCTCTCTTTGTGAGGACAAAGAACTGGAAATGGAGGGGATGCCCATCAATCAGGGAATGGCTAAATAAGTTGTGGCATGAAATTGTGATGGAATACTACTGCACTATATGAAAAAAAAAAGATAAACAGGCTAATTTTGGGAAAACATGGGAAGACCTATGTGAAATTCTGTAATGAAGAGAATCAAAAGAACATTACATACAACGACAGAATAAATGTTTGAAGAATAACTTGTGAATGTTCACCTCCAGAGAAAGAACTAATAAATAGAAACAAGAAAGACATGGTTTATATATACATTTCTGTGTATGAACTGATGGCTTCTCTAGGGCAAGGAGGGAAGGAGAGAGAGATCTGGGAATTTTGATGTAACTAACAAAATAAAACTTTTAAAAAGAAAGAAAGAAGACATAGACAGAAGGCAAACTCACTCAGGCACAAGCTTGACTAGGCTACCTGCTTAAGGGCTGGGGTGTGTGTGTGTATGTATGTGTGTGTGTGTGTGTGTGTGTTGAGGTACCCCCAGATCTTCCTGAGCTCAGAGTCTTCTTTACACTTCAAGGCCCCCAGAAAAAAGAGGGGCTGAAGGTTAGGGATTGCCTTTTACTATAGCTATGGAGTACTGGCTCAGCAGCCAATTGTAAGGATTATCATGACATACAGGAAATAAGTCAGAGGATATCTGTACTCTGGTTATAAATTAAAGGATGTAGGGCAAATTAAGGTGTGAAAAAGGGAAAAAGGAAGGGAAAAAAACCTGAATTAAAGGAAGTGAAAAAGGAGGAAAAGTGTGAATTAGAGAAAAGAGAGAAAGGGGTAATTTTTTTTTAAAGGGGAAATTTTGGGGGGTGGCTGGTAGCTCAATGGATTGTGAGCCAGGCCTAGCAGTGGAAGGTCCTGGGTTCAAATTTAACCTCAGACATTTCCTAGCTGTGTGCCCCTGAGCCTTAATCCCCATTGCCTAGCCCCTACCCCTCTTCTGCTTTGGAACCAATATACAATATTGATTAAATAAATAAAGGGGGAATTTTTTTTTTTTTAAGGATATGAATGGTGAAAGAAACTGGATGAGGGAGAGAAAGCACCCTCCAGATTGGACCTGACAGCCAGCTCCCTCTTGCTCTAGTTCCCAGCCATCCTGACCTATTGTTCAACCTTCATGCCTTTGATATTTTATCCTTATTGTCTCTCTATTTGCCAAATGCATGGCAGTCTGTTCACTGTAGCTTTGCTGGGTCCTAGGCTTTGGCTCCCTTGAATGAGGGCATGGTGGTTCTTTCTGGTATCTTAAGGTAATTAGGAAAAGGCTTTTGTTTGGGGAGAGGAAGAGAGATGGAGTAGGTTGGGGAAGTCTGTTTTATTTAAATTCTGTCATTAAGGGAGAGAAAGCCCAAAACCAACAAACCTTTATTTCAGTTTACTTAAAACAAACAAACAAAAACCCCTTACCTTCTGTCTTAGAATCCATAGTAAGAATTGGTTCCAAGGAAGAGGTTCTGTAAGGGTTAGGCAATGAGGTTTAAGTGACTTATCCAGGGTCATACAGCTAAGCCATATCTGAGGTCAAATTTGAATCCAAGTCCTCTTGTCTCCAGATTTGACTCTCTCTTCAGTGAGCCACCTCGTTGTCCCCAACAAACCTTTACTAATCAGCTAGCCAGTCAACAAGCATTTATTAAATACCTATTATGTGACAAATGGGCAGCTAGGTGCTGCAGTAGATAGTGCATTGGACCTAGAGTCAGGAGGACCTGAGTTCAAATCCAAACTTGAAAACATTAGCTAGTATATCTACCCAAAAAATCCTAAATAGGATCATAAAGAGTCAGACACAACAGAAAAAATGACTAAAGGATAATGACAGCAATGTGACAAGTACTGTGCTAAGTGCTAGAGATACAAAGAAAAGTAAGAAATGTGGTCCCTGCCCTTAAGGAGCTTCCATTCCAAAGAGGGAGACAAACATGCCAATAACTGGGTACTGAAGGCACAATGTAAATAGAAGGAAATGAAGAATCTGCTAGATAGTCTATACAAAAAGACTGAAGAGCTTAAAAGTACAAGTAAGATTTCTGGGACAGTTAGAACCATTCGGAGGAATAGCAAAATGTAAAATAGAAGTTAACTGGGGGAGTAGAGAGGAGAGAAGAAAGGGGAAGAAAGAAAAAAATGGGAAAAAAGTATTTTCAAGATTGAGAGTGGTCCCAATGTGATGGAGCAATGAAGGGAAGCTACCTAGAAGTATTAGGAAAGACATCTTTAAAACTATGTTGGGGGGGGCAGCTGGGTAGCTCAGTGGATTGAGAGTCAGGCCTAGAGACTGGAGGTCCTAGGTTCAAATCCAGCCTCAGACACTTCCCAGCTGTGTGACCCTGGGCAAGTCACTTGACCCCCATTGCCTACCCTTACCACTCTTCCACCTATAAGTCAATACACAGAAGTTAAGGGTTTAAAATAAAAATAAAAATAAAAAAGTAAAAATAAAAATAAAACTATGTTGGTGACTCAGTGGATAGAGACAGGTCTTGGGTTCAAATCTGGCCAGATACTTCTTAGCTGTATGACCCTGGGCAAATCACTTAACCCCCATTGCCTAGCCCTTACCTCTCTTCTGCCTTAGAACCAATATACAGTACTGATTCTAAGGTAAAAGTTCTTTTTAAAAAAATGTGTAGGCCAAATATATACAAATAGAATATTCTTTTAAATATACTAGAACAATCTCCCTATTTGAAGGAAACTGGGAAGGAATCAAACTGTTTTGTAAAGTGAAAGGATGTCACCTTCCCCATCTTACATGAATTTAAAGGTTATCAATCTAAAGCTGGGGTGGGAATGGGGGCAATGTATTGAGAGGGAAAGGTCCTATGAGAAACAGGGGCCCATAACAAGATTGTGTGCTTCCTCAGTTGGGCAAGTCAAGGAACCTCAAGACCAAAAAGGGTTCAAGAAGTTTCAATAGCCTCCAAGCTTCCTTCTGTCTGCACACTGAAAATTTTGATCTAGCTCAAGGATTCTTGAGGATTTTCTTTAGTGGATGGAGTGGGAAGGGCACTAGGCCTAGAGACAAGAGGACCAGAGTTCAAATTTGGCTCAGACACTTCCTAACTGTGACTCTGGGCAAGTCCCTTAACTCTTGTCAATCTGAAAAAACAAATCAAAACAAACCAAAAATAAACCAGAACCATCAAAGCAGTTACAAAACAACAGGTTTTAATGAGGGCAAGGGAGACAATGCTCTTATGGGCCACCAGACTGGCACCCAGCTAGGAGACACTGGGAATTCAATTTCTAGGAAAAACACCAAGAATTGTAATTTCCATTGAACTAAACACCTTGGGGTTGTATTTATACCTTAAAGAGTATGACCAAAGAGAAACAACTGACTGGTTACCAAGGGGCTTGGGGAAAAGGTTGTAGCCCCATGCTAGGGTACTTGGGAACAGCCTAAATACAATTAAGAGAGACTAAGAAGACAAAAAGGGCACTTTAGACTACATCTGTGACTCCTATCCAGGGTGCTCTGTGAGTGTTTGATGGTTCAGTCTGGGACCAGGGTCAGTCTGAGAGTTTCTTGAAGGTTGTCAAGTCCAACTGCCTAGCCCTGACACTCTTTTGCCTTAGAATTGATTCCACAGAAGGTCAGAGTTAAAAAAACAAAACCTGTCTTTCCTTCAAAACAAATGATCCAGGGTATGTTTGGATGATCTTAGTACACACACACACACACACACACACACACACACACACACACACACACACACACGATAATTGACAATGTTATAATAATTTTCATGGACCTGGCTAGCCACTGCACAAATAAGCCAGCATAGGATACAGATGAGTAGATGGTGATGGACAAGGGTGTATCTCACAATTCTACAAGTTCTACAGATAACATTTATATCTCCAGGTACTTATAAATTCAGATGTGGAGAAATGTCTGCATATAATATATTCTTTCGGTCTTTCCTCCAGAGCCAGGTTGGGTCAGATTAGGTAGGGGATAGACAGGCTTAACAAAAAGCAGTTAATATGGAAGAAATATGTTGAAATATGTTTTTAGGAAAAGAAAAGGAGCTCAAACTGTTACAAACACCTTTAGCACAACTATTCACACTGGCATAAAACAATACAGTATCTTTTTATCAGTCAGTTAATTAATTAACATTTGTTAAAACTCCTAAAAGGTACCTTATTGGACTGGATAAAGAGGGGAATGAGTTTCTGACAACTATTCAAAGACCTGAGAGTTTTTGCAAAATGTAAAGTGCTATAGGGGTAGGGAGATACTGAAAGTGGCATCAGTAATTTGGTGTCACCAAAAAAAGAAATATAATAACAGCAAATATAGCAAAAAATATTCAGTTGTATAATCCACTTTTGACAACAGCAAATTATTTTCTTTCCCACCAGTTCTGCTCTCACCCAGGCTGTGTTGGGGGAGAAAAAGTCTCTCTATTGGGTTTGGCTTCTTTTTCTTTCCTATCCCTAACATTCAGAGTCAGACAATCTCAGGTTAGATGGGTATCATCGTGTGTGTGTGTGTGTGTGTGTGTGTGTGTGTGTGTGTGTGTGTGTGTGTGTGTGTGTGTGTTTTAATAGCACAGAAATGAGAATAAGTTAAAGGGATAAATTTCCCAAATGCCAGCTGCTTTGATTACCATCAAAAAGAGACAATAATTTTTCTGTCTTCCACTCTTCCCACTGGAACAGAAAGGAAATAGCATGTGGGAGGTCAGAATTATATACAGAGACCAACTTCCCCATTTCAGAAATGAAGGGAGGGAGAAAAGCACTATGGATTAAGTTCATGAGTCTCATTGAATCTTCTTCAGTCAGTCAGATAGTTCTTTTCTGTCTCACTTGTGCCCATAGCTTATTAGCACAGCTCACTCTGCACCCAATCTCCATGGCTCTCCTTTTGGACTGTCAATATTTCAAGTCTGGTTCTAGGTTTCTCATCTCCTTGATCCTCTCCTTCTTCCCACACACATAGCCTGGCAAGCAAGAAGGAGTCCCAGCCAATGTGGATGCTAGCCAATATGAAGTCTCTAAAGAACATTCCTTCTGACTTCTCAGGATGTCCTTTGGCTGACCATCTTCTTTGTGAAAATCCCTCTGAGGTAAAAAACCACAGAAGCTTGGGTTGCTGCCAGCAGGAAAAGACTGGGAAGTTCAATCTGAATTGAGATAAGGGCTTACATGGGTTTGCTCTAGTGGGGTATGTTGTAGTAGGCAGACAAGGTTGGGAAGTTTGGAACCAAGCTGAGAGATAAGGGAAGACTTTGCTGAGTTCCTGACTATTGGTGGTAATCCATTGGTGATGATCAAGGGGACCAACTAGACATAGTGACTCAGAGTGAGTGGAGATATATCTTCTGTTGGCCTTAAACAGGAGGGATGAATTAGGGAAGCTGGATTTCCATTCTTCCTTCCAAGCTATATCACATTGTATTCTATTTTTGTACCCATCTCAGCTCATAAGAACATGGTAGGTTCATACTTTTTTTTTTCAACCCTTACCTTCTGTCTTAGAATCAATACTGTGTATTGGCTCCAAAGCAGAAGAGTGGTAAGAGCTAGGCAATAGGGGTTAAGGGACTTGCCCAGGGTCACACAGCTGGGAAGGTTTTGAGGTCAAATTTGAACCTAGGACCTCCTAGTTCTAGGCCTGGTTCTCAGTCCACTGAGCCAGCCAGCTGCCCCCAGGTTCATACTTTTCTACTCTGGTTTGATCTTAAGTCTCTCTCTCTTTTTTTTTTTTTTTAATTTTACATTTTTAAACCCTTAACTTCTGTGTATTGGCTCCTTGGTGGAAGAGTGGTAAGGGTGGGCAATGGGGGTCAAGTGACTTGCCCAGAGTCACACAGCTGGGAAGTGTCTGAGGTCAGATTTGAACCTAGGACCTCCAGTCTCTAGGCCTGACTCTCAATCCACTGAGCTACCCAGCTGCCCCTGAGGGAAGTCTCTTCCCTCAGTGTTTCTGTTGGGAGAGAGTGATGCTAAGATCAGAACTATGTCTTGCATAGGGCAGATAAAAATGAGAATTATCAGCCTCCTGACCTCAAACAAGTCACAGGAGGCCCTCATCAAGCCTCTATTTCCTTCAGTGTAAAAGGAGGGGATTGAACCAGACAATCTCTGAGGGCCCTTCTAGCTCTTGACATTAGGATTCCAAGCCAGCAATTGATAAGGAAAGTGAGTTCTGGGGCATGAGGCACAGAGGGGAGAATGAGAAGGCTTAGGGAATCTTGGTAGAAGCTAGGCCTTGGACCCCAGCCCAGTCCTCTCCCCTCCTGGAGTGCAGGCGTCCTGCCTGGCTGCTCTGGGACATGGGATCTGTGATCACATTGTTTGGGATTGGATCAAATTCACTGGGCTCTTTTCTCTGGGGCTGGCTGGCAGCATGGGTAACTGGAGCTGTGTGAGAAAAAAAAACCCCAGAGTCCATTTGGCCATCCAACCCCACCCAGAGCAGAGGTGAGTCACATCAATGAAGAGCCCCCCTCCTTTTTCACCCCAATTCCCATGGGGACCCCAAGCAGGGGGTAATCTTTCCCCCTTTAGACTCACAAAGAATCTAGGATTCTCATTTCCCAGTTCTCTAGGGTTCCCCCAAAAGCCACTTTTTCTTGGAACTCAGTGGCCCAGGCCCAGAAATTCTTATTTCCTAGATTTGGTCCAGCCTGCCTGGTGGTACCCACCCCCATCTTCAGAAAGCAGATGTCCTGCCTTAGAGCTATTGTGACCTTGGTGGGCTGACCTTATTCACCCCACCCTTCCCTTTGAGATGCATCCGGCCTTGGGGTGGGGCACCCAAAACTTCCCACCTCCAGCCTCAGGACCTTTCCAATTCTCTGGGATGAGATAAAGCCAGGGAGGGTGGGGCAGTTACAGGGCCAGCAGCTGCCCAGGGCCGAGTCTCTTCAGAGGGTAGAGGTCCCTGTCCCTGTCCCTCTGAGCTCTGGGATCCTTCCCAGGCTCTGCAGCACCATGTCCCGAATTCTGCTTGTTCTTCTGCTTTTGGGTAACTAACTAGTGTTGGGGAAGGTGGGGGCCAGTAACCGTATGGGACAGGATAATCCTGCACAAATGACCTGGGTTCCAGGAAGGGATAAGCAGACTTGAGAGATCAAGAAATGTGTAGGGGTTCCAGGAGGGAGAGGAGATGCTTGAGGACCAGAATACCTAGGAGATGGAATAGCTATTCTTTAAGTCCTGGAGAGGATTTGAACCTTAAACTTTAGAGCTGAAAATGAGATAAGGAAAGAGGAAGGGCAACTACTGGAAAGGAGACAAACTTCGTTAACCCAGATTATTTCATTTACCCGTCTCTCCTCAGCGTCCCAAAATGCCCCTGGAAAAACAGAAGAATCAGGTAAGAGGAGGGTCTGGCAGATAACAGGATATTCCAAAGAGTCTGGAAGGGAGGAGGGGTCAGAGGTTGGAGACTGGGGGTCTTGGTGGGGAAGGGAAACTTCCTTGGAGGGGGACAGGTGCCCTCTGAACTGCAGTAGGAATTGGAGTCTTCTTTTTGTGACTTTCTCATAGAAAGGTCCCATAGAATGTTTCCAAAAACCAGATAAAGGAGAAAAGAAAAGGAGAGGATGGCCTGAGCAGGGGGAGTCCTGAGAATGCTCTGGCAGAGGTTGGGGGTGGGTGAGGGATTCCTGTTCTGCCAAGGGTCTCATAGAGATTTACAGAGAGACTGTAGGTCAGGGGGCAGAATGGTGGGTTCTGGGAACTGAGGATGGGGGAGATGAGTCTTGAGTTTCCCCTCCACAGAGTGTGGTCGACCCCAGCGGCCGCAGAGCCGAATCGTGGGTGGTTCTGATGCCTTGGAGGGAGACTGGCCGTGGCAAGTTGGCTTGTACTGGTGGGGGATGTTCCTTTGTGGTGGCTCCCTCATCTCCGAGTACTGGGTCCTGACTGCAGCCCACTGTGTGGTATTGTACGTATGGGGATTTGCACCCTTCCTGTCCTTTGCCCCAGACCCCAGCTCAGCTCTAAAGGGTCCCCACCCCGTATACAACTCAGCTTGAGCACTCCTGAATTTCCCCCCAAATTCATGTCCTTTACCTGCTCCTTAGTCTTCTGGTGACACTGAGTCATATCTGCCCTGGCCAGGCTTAGACTTAAATAGCCCATGTTCCTCCTCCCTTCCCCAATGTTCTCACCCATTTCTCTTTTCCAACATAAGAGAGAGAACCTTTAAAAGTTTTAGAGAACTACATCCCCCCCCATTCTGTAGATGACAACACCTGGGAGGAGGTCTGAGGAGTGGCAATTTGCCCAAGATAAATGGTAATCCTCATTTATCTGGAAAGAGGGGCCAAACATCAGGATAAGTGAAAAGGTTTGTTTTTTTTTAAAAATCCATAAATTCTGTCTTAGAATCAATATTACTTATTGGTTTTAAGGCAGTGGGGTTTAAGTGACTTGCCAGGGTTACACAGTTAGGAAGTGTCTGAGGCCAGATTTGAACCCAGGAGATGGGTAGCCTTTATATTACACTTTAAAAACCCTTTTTGTCTCAGAATCAATAGTGCAAATTGATTCTAAGGCAGAAAGGGTAAGGGCTAGGCAGTGGAGTTTTTAAGTTTTTTTTTTTTTTTAAGTTTTTAAGGAGACCCAGGACTTTGATCTCCAGGGCTCTTCTTATCCACTGAGCCACCTCCCTGCCCTAGTGACAGTCTTTTTTTTTTTTTTTTTTTTAGTTTTTTAGTTAAATCTTTTTAAAAATATATTTATAATTTATATTTACCTTTATTTAATTTCTACATAAGTTTTCCAAAGTTATATGATGCATGTTGTCTCCCTCCTTCCCCTCCCTGAGTTCACCAGTAATTCAGTCTGGATAGTGACACAGCTTTTTGATGTGATAGCTCCCTAAGCCTCAGTTTCCTTTTTTTAACCCTTTCTCTCCTGGCAGCTAATTGAGTCAAACCTAGAGTAGGCGTAGGACCTGAGTTGTAATTGGGGCTCAGATGCTTCCCAGCTCTGTGTGACCCTGGGCAAGTCATGTTACTCCCTTCACCTACCCCTTACCATTCTTCTCTCTTGGAACCAATACTCAGTAGGATTCTAGGGCTGAAGTTAAAGGTTTTTGAAAAATGTTAAAACCAAAAACAACTTTTAAAGGATCAAGTGACTTTGTTTCTTTTTTTTTGAAATTATTTTTTATTTTGAATAATTTCTCCTAGTTTCATATTACACGTTCTTTCCCTCTCCCTCAATCCCTCTTAGCCCCTCTTAGCCATTAGTTGGAAATATCTTAAGGCCACATTTGAATCCAGCTTCGCCCCCCCACGCCACCAGCCCCGGCCTGGTGTTGGGTCCACTGCGCCCCCTAGCTGCCCCTCCGGTTTCTTTAAAAAAAAAAAAAAAAGTCCCTCATTGTGAGGTAAAACGGGGTCAGTCCTTAAACGATACATTTAAAAATCTTTAAAAAGGAACTTTTTCTCTCCTCATCCCTATTATCAGGGACAGCCCCTTCCATGAGCTCCACTTCGCGCCCCCCCCCCCGCCCCGCGTGGTGGTGGGCCACCCCTGGCAGGGAGGGCCAGGAGTGGGTGTGTGAGTGAGGAGAGGCCCGGCTCTGCAGCCAGGCCCCAGCGTCCCTTCCTCCCCCCAGGAACAGTACTGTGGAGCCCCCGGAGGCGTACAAGGTGTCTCTGGGCACCCACCATGAGATGCCTGGATCCATCAGAAACGTGAAGAACGTGTCCGAGATCCTGATTCACGAGGACTTTTCCCGACTCACGTTATTAGCAGACATAGCTCTGATGCGGCTCTCTGAGCCCGCCAACTTCAGCGACCTAGTGCAGCCTGTCTGCCTGCCCCAGGCCACTCACCACTTCCCCCACGGAGCCTCCTGCTGGGCCACGGGCTGGGGAACCCCCACAGAAAAAAAAGGTAAGGTGATCCGCTCTGCGGCTCCGCAGCTCTGCGCAGTCGCAGCTCCGCCCGACTAAGAGCCGGTGTCGGAGCCAAATCTGAAGGCAGGACCTCCCGTCGCCGGGTGGAGCACTCCATCCACCCAGGGCGATTTAAAAAAAAAAAGCAAGCAAGACAGGACAGGAGCATGAAGTGGGGGTAGTGTTGGAAGTGGGAGGGAATGAATAGATTAGTTATTTTAGCATTAGCATTTAGTGATTGATTAGAGTGATTGGTTGTGACAGATTGAATATTAAAGATGAAACTATCCCAGAGAAAGGAAAGGCTGAAGGGACCCGGGAGCTAGCTGTCCAGGAAGGTAAAACAGTTCCTTTGGTTCCGTGGATAAGAGGCAGGGTGATCTTGAGTTGAAATCTAGCTGTGTGACCCTCCCTGGGAAAATCACTTAAAATGCCAATTCCCTAGCCTTTTCTTCACTTGATTTCAAGGACTGAAGGTAAAGGATGAAGGGGGGGGAATTATATATATATAATTATATATATATATATATATAATTATATATATCCAACTCTGAGGCAGGTGATACAGGCATTGTCCTCATTTTAGAAGTTAAGGGGGGAGGGGCACAGTGGGCTGAGATCCAGACCCAGAGATGGAGGTGTCCTGGGTTCCAATCTTACCTCAGGACACTTTATTTGTTGTGTGACTTTGGGTAAATCACTTAATCCCATTGCTTAGGGCTTAATGTTCTTCTGCCTTGGAATCAATACACAGGTAAAGTTTAAAAAAAATGAATAAAATAAAATGCAAAGTGGGACATTTCAGTGGAAATGTCCTTTAAATGTTGGGAGCTACAGAGAAACTTGGGAGTGACTCTAAGATGGATTTGGGAATGATTTATCTAGAGAGGATAATGGAAATCCTAGGAGCAGAGACGTCCAAGGGAAAGAGAAGAGCAAGGACACTTCTTTTTCCTCTTTCCTCAGTCTTTTCCCCTCCAGACCAGCCTTTTCACCCACCCCATCCCCAAATCCCTCTGCCACCAATCCTATCCTCCCCATCCTGAGAATGATTCCTTTCTCCACAGTAACTCTCAGACCCCCCAGGACCCTCCAGCAGGTAGAACTAAAGATTTTTGGAGAGAAGGCCTGCCAGTGTCTGTTTGACCACAGTCCAATTGAACACAACTTAACTTTGGACCTTGATTATGGGATGATGTGTGCAGGCTCCCTTGGAGGTGGGAAGGATACCTGCCAGGTGAGAGGGGAACATCTCCATTCTATCCTGATCTGGCTTCCCCATGCTTCTTTAGCTACCCTACACACACACACACACACACACACACACACACACACACACACACACA
>NC_058130.1:201611717-201646363 GCF_016433145.1 Gracilinanus agilis
AAAAAAAAAAAAAAAAGTCCCTCATTGTGAGGTAAAACGGGGTCAGTCCTTAAACGATACATTTAAAAATCTTCTTTAAAAAGGAACTTTTTCTCTCCTCATCCCTATTATCAGGGACAGCCCCTTCCATGAGCTCCACTTCGCGCCCCCCCCCCCCGCCCCGCGTGGTGGTGGGCCACCCCTGGCAGGGAGGGCCAGGAGTGGGTGTGTGAGTGAGGAGAGGCCCGGCTCTGCAGCCAGGCCCCAGCGTCCCTTCCTCCCCCCAGGAACAGTACTGTGGAGCCCCCGGAGGCGTACAAGGTGTCTCTGGGCACCCACCATGAGATGCCTGGATCCATCAGAAACGTGAAGAACGTGTCCGAGATCCTGATTCACGAGGACTTTTCCCGACTCACGTTATTAGCAGACATAGCTCTGATGCGGCTCTCTGAGCCCGCCAACTTCAGCGACCTAGTGCAGCCTGTCTGCCTGCCCCAGGCCACTCACCACTTCCCCCACGGAGCCTCCTGCTGGGCCACGGGCTGGGGAACCCCCACAGAAAAAAAAGGTATGGTGATCCGCTCTGCGGCTCCGCAGCTCTGCGCAGTCGCAGCTCCGCCCGACTAAGAGCCGGTGTCGGAGCCAAATCTGAAGGCAGGACCTCCCGTCGCCGGGTGGAGCACTCCATCCACCCAGGGCGATTTAAAAAAAAAAAGCAAGCAAGACAGGACAGGAGCATGAAGTGGGGGTAGTGTTGGAAGTGGGAGGGAATGAATAGATTAGTTATTTTAGCATTAGCATTTAGTGATTGATTAGAGTGATTGGTTGTGACAGATTGAATATTAAAGATGAAACTATCCCAGAGAAAGGAAAGGCTGAAGGGACCCGGGAGCTAGCTGTCCAGGAAGGTAAAACAGTTCCTTTGGTTCCGTGGATAAGAGGCAGGGTGATCTTGAGTTGAAATCTAGCTGTGTGACCCTCCCTGGGAAAATCACTTAAAATGCCAATTCCCTAGCCTTTTCTTCACTTGATTTCAAGGACTGAAGGTAAAGGATGAAGGGGGGGGAATTATATATATATAATTATATATATATATATATATAATTATATATATCCAACTCTGAGGCAGGTGATACAGGCATTGTCCTCATTTTAGAAGTTAAGGGGGGAGGGGCACAGTGGGCTGAGATCCAGACCCAGAGATGGAGGTGTCCTGGGTTCCAATCTTACCTCAGGACACTTTATTTGTTGTGTGACTTTGGGTAAATCACTTAATCCCATTGCTTAGGGCTTAATGTTCTTCTGCCTTGGAATCAATACACTGGTAAAGTTTAAAAAAAATGAATAAAATAAAATGCAAAGTGGGACATTTCAGTGGAAATGTCCTTTAAATGTTGGGAGCTACAGAGAAACTTGGGAGTGACTCTAAGATGGATTTGGGAATGATTTATCTAGAGAGGATAATGGAAATCCTAGGAGCAGAGACGTCCAAGGGAAAGAGAAGAGCAAGGACACTTCTTTTTCCTCTTTCCTCAGTCTTTTCCCCTCCAGACCAGCCTTTTCACCCACCCCATCCCCAAATCCCTCTGCCACCAATCCTATCCTCCCCATCCTGAGAATGATTCCTTTCTCCACAGTAACTCTCAGACCCCCCAGGACCCTCCAGCAGGTAGAACTAAAGATTTTTGGAGAGAAGGCCTGCCAGTGTCTGTTTGACCACAGTCCAATTGAACACAACTTAACTTTGGACCTTGATTATGGGATGATGTGTGCAGGCTCCCTTGGAGGTGGGAAGGATACCTGCCAGGTGAGAGGGGAACATCTCCATTCTATCCTGATCTGGCTTCCCCATGCTTCTTTAGCTACCCTACACACACACACACACACACACACACACACACACACAGTTATCTTCCAGATAACTGACTCTTACCTAACAAATTTAACATTGCTTTGCATGGTACACATATAACCCAGATTGAATTGTTTGTCAGATCTGGAAGGAGGGAGGGAGACCAATTGGAGCCTATAACTTTATTTAAAGATTTTTGTTTTGAATATTTTCCCCTAGTAACATATTCCATGTTCTTTCCCTCTCCCCTAAGCCCCCCTAACCTCCCTTAGCTGAGGCACAATTCCGCTGGGTTTTACATGTATCATTGTGGATCCTGTAACTTTAGGAAACTTAATGTGGAAATTTTATGTGTTATTGGTAAAAATTTTTAGTTAAAATGAAAACTTCATTAAAGTACTTGCTTCATTTTCCTCATCAGTAAGGTGGGGATAATACTTGTGTTGTGCTATTACCTACCTTTCAAGGTTGTTGAAATCTTAAGCCATAGGGAAATGGTGAAATATTGAGTTTTATTTGTCAAGAATGGGATAAAAACAACTCAGTAATGAAGTCTTTAGAGTCTTCTGGCAGCTGAAACAGTTGTCAGAAAGCCCAGGCACAAAAACAGCCACTTAAAGATAGAGCCTTTGACAGAGGCCACTTATTTACTCTTTAGAAGCAATCCTAACAGACTTAGTTGTATGAAGGAACTCTTCCGCTTTCCTGTAACAATTTTTCTGGACATTGCTATGTGGAAATTTGTTTTTTGCTTGACTAAATGTTTATAGGAAGGATTTTATTTTTCCTTCTCATTGGAGGTGAGAGCGATATAAGGGAGGAAGGCTGATTTTAGTTTTTTAAAAAAGCAGAGGCCGATTTGGCCTCAGACACTTGCTAGCTTTTTGACTCTGGGCAAGTCACTTAATCCTTATTGCCTAGCTCCTACCACTTTTCTGACTTTAATGAAATAGCAGCTAGGCATTTTTCTGTTACCTCCTCAGGAACCATTTTCGTTCTTTTCTTGTATTTTAACAGTAACCCTGTAAAGTAGGTAACACTTTTAGAAACATTAGATTTTGTTTTAGATCACTGAGACCTAGAGAAATGAGGTGACTTATCCAAGGTCCTAGAGCAACACACCCAGGTCTTCTGACTTGGACCCCCCCAGTGTTCCATTCCATTTAAGTACAATAGCTGTGACTTGTGGGGTCTGGTCTCCTCCAACTCAAAACCCAATTTCCACAGGGGGACTCTGGAGGCCCGCTGGTCTGTAAGGAAGGAGACCAATGGTTCCTGGCTGGAATCACCAGCTTTGGCTTTGGTTGTGGGAGAAGAAATAAGCTGGGGGTTTTCACAGCTGTGACAAACTACGAATCCTGGATCCGGGAAAGGGTGACTGGACATAAGGTTGCCTTCCCCCCACAACTCGAACCTCTCCTACCTGATTTGCCAGAGTATTCTTTTGGGAACTGCACCCCTGCCTTGCCAGGTGAGGAATTTATTCAGGATGACCAGTAAAAAAAGGTGCTTTGATGTTCTAAGCTGGGAGATGGGAATGTTTTTTGAGTCTAATCCTCTCTTAACATGTCTCCTACACACTCAGAATGTGGAAGGGCCCAACAGCCTGGTCTTTGGCCTTGGAAGGCTATGGTGGTTAGCCCAAGATTCAAGCCCTGCCATGGAGTATTGGTGTCAGAGAACTGGGTCCTTGTGCCGGCCAGCTGCTTTCAGGGGTGAGTGATGGCATAGGTGTCTTCCTGAAGGAGTGCCAGCAGACAGATCTTGAGTTCCTTATAGGCCACATGGAGGGATTGGATGTCTACAGTATGTTGGGGTAGAGAGCAGTAAAGTAAAAGTTCTGTATTGGATGAAGGAGAGGGGTGAAAGTTCTGTGTTGGAAGTAGAGTATTTTGGGGGAAGGCACTAACATGATGAATTAGAAACTTAATAAAAATGCTTTTCTCTCTGAACCCTTGACAGCCTGGACCTAAACAAGATGGACTTCGAGGCAGTACTTCCACCCAAGGCCATGAGGGTACCTGTTACCCAAATTGTGTTACATGTAAACTCTACCAAGGATTATGATTATGACCTGGCCTTGCTGGAGCTAGGAGTGCCTGTGAAGAAGAATGAAACCAGGCCTGTGTGCTTGCCCATGGAGGACCACTACTTTGTGCCTGGGAGCCAATGCCACCTCGCCCAGTGGGGTCCGGGAGGTGAGTCCCCTCCACACTAACTTGTATGTGTATGTCAGGCAAGAAGCAGGGCAAACCATTCCCAGCAGCCTCAGCTTTTCCTCTCCTTCCTCTTTCCAGAGCCACCTCCTGTTGCTGATTCTTTGCTGGAGTCTGAGCTGATGTCCAACTGGTGGTGTCATTGCCTTCACAACCAGAAGGGGGAGGTTGTGCCCAAGCCTAGAAAAAATCCCTTAATCCTGTGTCCGCAGTACCGCCTTGAGGAGGACACCGACCGTTGTTGGGTGATAAGAGAATTCTGATGGCTGGCTTAGGGGAGCAGGGGCTCACTTTGGGGGGATCTGGACCCATATTCCAGGGTTCCTGGGAGGGGAACAATGCTTGAGGGATAAGCTTAAGGAGTTGCCTCCAGATTCTAGGGGTCTTGGGAGAAGGAGGGGGGTCTTTGTGGAAGTCCAATGGTCCCAGAGGTAGACAGGCCATTGGCTTTGACCTCCTGATACCTCTACTCACTTCATAGATGGGAAGCCGTTGGAGCCTCCTATGCCAAGAATCTGGGTACTGGTTTCTGGCAGCTGTTTCAGTGCCCCCAGAAAACTGTCTCCGACCTCAGATCTTCTCCCCACTACAACCTCATGAGTTCTGGATCAGGAATATTACCATTAACGCCAACATGGAGGAGCAACTGAATTGGAACTGGGAACCTGAAAAATCAAGATTAGGAGAGACAGAGCTAATTGAGAACTTGATCCGAAATACCTGTCCTTTTATTAGCACCCCTAGAGGTGAGGACACTCATGGACCACTTCAAGTTCACAGGAAAACAGTTCAAGTTCCAGTTTTTGGAGTTATTACCTGGTGATGCAGTGAGGGAATTCACTGGTCCCGTGTGGTTGGGAAAGGGTGGAAATTCAATAAGTCCTTGTTGGGAATGGGTTGTATGATGAGGGGGACATTGTCAGGGGTTTCATGATTTCAGTGTTTTTTGGAGGAGAGATTAATTGGTCCCATGTCAGGGAAGTCTCAACGGTTTCATGAGAGAAGGGGGGACAGGATTCAGTATTTTGGGCTGGGGTGGAGAGGGTTCCAGGAACAATCAATGGCTCCAGTGAGATGAGGGAAGAAGTTCAAATAGTTCCATGGAGATGGACATTGATTTCATGGGAAGAAATAGTAACCTTGCCAGGTGGCTCAGTGGCTAGAGAGAGCTAAGCCTGGAGACCTGGTCAGGCTGTGTTATCCTGGGCAAGACACTTAAACTCCATTGCCTAACCCTTACCATTCTTCTGCTTTAGAATGAATATTGATTCTAAGGCAGAAGGTAAGGGTTTAAACAAGAAAATAGTAACCTAGCAATTCCTCTGAAAGAATGAGTGGTTTCATAGGCATAAGGGGGTGGACTTAAACTTTTGGAAGGAGAAAGTTCAGCTTTCCACAGAAAGGGATTCAGTGGCTCCAAAGGGATGAGAGAGCTGGAATTTGATGTTTTCACAAGTTTGTAAGGAGGGAAGGTGGTAGAACCATGACATGGGGAAGGGTTCCATGGAGGAACTCACTGTTTTTATGGGGGATTCCTGAAATGGAGGTTTCCATGGTGTGTATGTGTGTGTGTGGGGGGCCTGGATTTAGTCATTGTTTGTCCAAAGAGGATTAGTTGTATGGTTGGAGTGGGGGATTTGAGTTTCATAGAGGATTCCAAAGGTTTCATTTCATGATTGGGGAAAGACAGTGCCTTTATTAAGGGAAGGATTCAGGGTTTCCACTAGAGAGGGGAGGGAGGGAAGAAGGGAGAGGAGAGGGAGGGACTCTTATGGAGGACTTACTAGTGCTGGGTCTGGGGTAGGTGCTCAGATTCCCTGGGGAGTGGGAAACTCAATGGCTTCAGTGGTTCCATGGCGGTCCTAGCCAATCTTCACTTCTCAATGGCTGACTGGAATCCTTTTTTCTCATTAGTTTGTGGCCTTAGACAAATGGATGTTGATTCATGGCCTTGGATGGCAGAAGTGCATGGAACCAGGGGTGGAATCTGCATGGGCATCCTGGTGAGCCCTCGTTGGATCCTAGCAGCTAGTCACTGTGTGACAAGGTAGGTTTTGCACTTGAGGGATTTTAAAGGAGGGATTTCATTTGTGTTTTTTTTGAGAGAAGGCAAGAGTTAGTAATTTTTTATTTTAAAAATTTATTGATTAATTTTAATATTTTCCATGGATTCATGATTTGTGTTCTTTCCCTCCCTATCTCCATCCCCCTTCCTGTAGCCAATGAGCATTGTCATTGATCAAGACTTATTTCTATATTAATATTTGCACTAGAACATTTAGGGTCTACATCCTCAGTCATATCCCCATTGACCCAAGTGATCAAGCAGTTGTTTTTTTCCTTGTGTTTCTGCTCCTACAGTTCTTTCTTTGAATGTGGATAGCATTCTTTTCTCATAAGTCCCTCAGAATTGCCCTGTCATTGCACTGCTGCTAGTAGAGAAGTCCATTACATTCAATTGTACCACAGTGCATCCCTCTCTGTGTACAATGTTCTCCTGCATCCATTCCTGGAGATTTTTCCAGTTCACATGGAATTCCTCTAGTTTATATTCCATCACCAATAGACATTACAAATTATTTCATCCATTCCCCAATTGAAGGGCATCCCCTCCTTCTAATTTTTTTGCCACCACAAAGAGCCCAGCTATAAATTTTTAAAAAATTTTTTGTACGAGTATTTTTCCTTTCCTTACAAGAGTATATCTCTTTGGGGTACAAACCCAGCAGTGGTATGGCTGGATCAAAGGGCAGTCTTTTAGCACCCTTTGTGCACAATTCCAAATTACTTTCCAGAATGGTTAGATTCACAACTCCATCAGCAATGCAATTAGTGTCCCAATTTTGCCACATCCTCTCCAACATTTATTACTTTTCTTTGCTGTCATATTAGCCAAACTGTTAGGTTCAGAGTTGTTTTAATTTGCATTCCATTAGATATTTAGAATGCTTATTGGTGGTTTTGATTTCTTAAAAGTTGCTTATTCATGTCCCTTGCCCATCTATCAATTGGGGAATGGCTTTTTATAATTGATTTAGCTCCTTATATATTTGGGTAATTAGACCTTTGTCATGTTTTTGTTTTAAAAGATTGTTTTAAAAAATCTTTTTAAATAACTCTTGCTTGGTTTTGGAAAAATTGGAAATTTTTTTTTCCTTTCCCATAGATCTGACATGTAAGCTATGTTCACCTATGTTCACTTATTTTACTTATAGTTTCCTTCTTTATATTTAAATCCATTTACCCATTCTAAATTTGTATTGGTGTAAGGTGTGAGATGTTGATCTAAACCTAATCTCTCCCACACTGCTTTCCAATTTTCCCAGCAGTTTTTGTCAAATAGTGGTTCTTGTCCCAAAAGCTGCAATCTTGGTTTATCAACACTATCTTGTTGAGGACATTTACCCCAAGTCTATTCCATTGTTCCTCCCTTTCTGTCTCTTAGCCAGTAACATTGTTTTGGTGACCACTGCTTTATAGTACAGTTTAAGATCCAGTACTGCTAGGCACCCATTTTTCGCTTTTTTTTCATTCTTTCCGTTGATATTCTTGATCTTTTGTTCTTCTGAATGAACTTGGAATTTGGATAGGATTATTTTTTATTAGCTTGACCCACCCATGAGCAATTAATATTTTTTCCAATTACTTCAATCTAGTTTTAATTGTGTGGAAAATGTGTTGTAGATTTCTGTGTTTGTCTTGATAAATAGATTCCTAAATATTTATATTGACTAGGGTGATTTTAAATGGAATTTCTCTAACTCTTGCTGCTGAGTTGTGTTGGAAATAGTTATGTGGGCTTATTTTGTATCCTGCAACTTTGCCAAAGTTGATTATTTCCACCTGTTTTTTAGTTGATTCTCTAGGATTCTTTAGGTAGACTATCATTATCTGCCTACTTTAATCCCTTCAATTCCATTTTCATTAGCAATTTCTAATACAATGCTAAATAATAGAGGTGATAGTGGGCATCCTTGCTTCACTCCTGATCTTATTGGGAAGGCTTCTAATTTATCCCCATTGCAGATGATGCTTGCTGATAATGGTTTTAAATATATACTGTTTATTATTTTTAGGAAGATTTAGTGATTTTATGCAGTGAAGAGGGTGACTTTAATGTTTCTTGGGGAAGGGGGCAGGGAATTGGTAATTCCATGTGAGGTGGGGATTCAAGGTTCCTACTGGAGATGGGGATAAGACTTGAGGGTTCTATTAGGAATACAATGGAGAAAACTAAGTGAATTCTTTGGGGACATAATATTCAGTGGTTTTGGCTAAAGTGGAATTCAAGTGGACAAGAGGGTAGAGAGCAAGACTGAGAACAGTGAGATCTTTATTCTTGAGATAGAAGGAAGAGAAGATGCATCTGTAAAATACTTTGAAGCTAGAGAAAAAAAAAAGAGGAACCATTCAGGGCTTAGGAGATAAACCCCCAAGTGGGTAGTGGAAGTAGATTCTACCCATGGGCAACAGAAGTTGCTCAAAGGGGAAAACTGGTATCATCCTAACAGGCAGGCCTATGCGGAATCTAGTCTTCGAGTTTACCTGGGCAGGGCAGGGTCCAAATCCACTGCCCAGGGCTTCCAGGTGTCAAGATTGGTCAGAAACATTCAACTACCCTCCATTGTGGGATCCGGAGCACCTCTAATCTTACTGGAGCTAGACACCAGAGTAGAGCCTTCCCCCATTGCCCTGCCTGTCTGTCTTCATGCTAAACCTGCCCTACCTGGGACAAACTGCTTGGTGCTAGGCTGGAAAGACAACAGAGGTGAGCAAAGCCAAAAAGACTCTAGGGAATATAAAAGGGGATTTTAGGGGCCTAAGACCCTATTCTTGGGTCTTAGAGGAAATATAAGACAAGAGGACAGAGGTGAGAAGAATGAGGTCATTACAGGAGGGATGGAGTTGGGTGACTAAAGGTCAAGAATAAAACCTTGATTCAAGATTATGGAAGAGGTTGCTTTGGAGAAAGACCCTGAGGTCCCCTGCCATTTCTGATAAAACTTAATGATTCTGCTTTCCAAAAGTCCCCTTGGCTGTTGAAGTCTACATCTTGCCCCCTGGACTTTGCCACTGCTTCTACCAGGGTGAGCTGCCCTATGGAACCATCTGTGTCAAGTATTCTGAAAAGACAGAGGACAGATTTCAGGTATGAATGGGCAAGAAGAGAAGGGAGGAGACAGCTCTGGGATTACAGAGCCTTGCTGGGAAGAAAGCAAGGGGGAAGAGAAACTAGGATCAAGGAGGAATGACAATGATCTTTGGGATTCAAATGAGGGGAGAAGGATCCTTTTCCCATGTTAAAGAGGGCAAATTCTAGCTGTCTGAGCCCCCAATTGCCAGAGAGATGAAGGAAGTGCTTGCTTTGGGACCCCTGGAAAGAGGGGTGAGGCAAGCAAAGTTTCCAAGTGCTGGCTCTGCCCACATCTAGGCCAGTGCTGGCCTAGAGCTTGTGAAACAGGACAAAAAGACCAAGTCCAGACCTAACCCTTTGTGACTTATTAATTTCAGATTTTGAGTCTTAAATATTTATTCCAAATTCTAGGTGGATTCAACACCAGCTCTCATGTGCCAAGAACAAGGCACCTGGGTTCTACTTGGCCTAGCCTTAAAGGGAAGCAGGAAGCTATTTGCCCCAGTGGGGCCCCTAGAGTCTTGGATCTCACACACTGTAGGGGAAGCATCCTTTTTGGAACAAGCATCCTTTTCCCACGGGTCTGACTTCACGCCACAGAGTGACTGGGACCGTTGTCCTCCAGGCCTGAGCCCTCCAACTCTGAGTGGGGCCTCAACACCTTCAAAAGCTGCTCTGTTACTGTTATTCCTTCTCTTTCTCCTACTTGGAGTCTGAGGACCAAGGAGAGAAGATGCAAATGTACCCATTTCTTTTTTCCCTCCCATTTTCATCTGTTAAGTCATAAGTGGCTACTCCTGCTGGAATGTGCCCAGACCAGTTCCAGGCTGGGAACCTCAAAAGCTCCCCCCCCCCAACCCCCCACCCCCCACATACACACACACCTCCCTCAAGGAGGATGATGGTGATGGTGACTAACTGCCAACCCTGGGTGTCTAATTGGACTGCTAATTTGAGCCAAGGAATCCTGGGGGTGGAGTGAATACCTGGGCAATAAACACAAAGCCAACATTGCCAGCAGCTGCTTTCATGCCTGATGCCTTGGGAGTGGGGGAAGCACCCAAAGGCCAGAGAACAAAACTGGGGTTAAGAAAGAGGGAGAAACTTAGAACATGGCCTGGATAGTAGGTGGGAAAGGCACACCAGTTCAGCTTGGTTGAAGACCAGATAGAGGCCTCATGGGGCCATAGAACCCAAGACACAGGCCACAGAGTCTTTGGGAACTTTGGGGAAGGAGAGTGGAGAGACCACAAGATTGGGTGAGAAGATGGGGAGAAGCCACAGGGTTCAGTATCCCTAAGCCAGAAGAACAGGGAGTATAGAACCCTGGGCTTTGAGGAAATAGGAAACTCAGTCTGAGACTGAGTTGAAGGTTCATTGAGACAAATGGAACTCAATTTTGGTTCTGGGAAACTTGGAAAAGGGGCCAGAGTAGGCTGGATCTGGAATTTGGTCATTTAGAAGGGATCCTCAGACTAGCTATTTCTGAGGCCCTGAGGGTGTTTGGGTCCAGAGCTGTCCTCACTGGAGGTTCCAGAAGTTTGAGTCAAGACACAGGGCTGGGAGAGAAATTTGTAACTGATAACGTGGCAGCTGCCACTCATTCCTACCTACCTGGAGAGGGTGTGCCCAAGGTCAGCTGGGTGTTTGTCACTGCTGTAAAGGAGTACCAGTCTCAATTCCCCTCCTCCCAGGTGTTCTATCTCCCTCCATCAAATACATACATTAGAGGCAGCTAGAAGGCTCAGTGGATGAGAGCCAAGCCTTGAAATCTGAGGCCCTAGATTCAAATCTGTCCTGTAACCTTGGGCAAGTCAGCCTCCATTGCCTAGCTTTTATTGCTCTTCTACCTTAAACTAGATACTTACTATTGATTATCTAAGATAGAAGTGATTTCATTGATGCAGATAACTACCAGAGGGAAGAAATTCCCTTCAGTCCAGGCTTCTGTGTAACTTCTGGCTCAGGACTGTAATGACTTTGTCAGGTATAGTCTCCCTTCATGATATATATATAAAATCACAGGTGTCTCCCATTCCCAGAGAAACACAACGTAAATACTAAGTGTTTTCACACAGCAACAAGTCTATACCAGCACACCTCTTCCCAATCTCCTTCATGGGTCAAGACTTCTCAGGAATTCACCTACCTCCAGTCTTGGTCAGATCCAGTCCCCAGAGTTGGGGAAGAGTAGCTAGACTTAAAAAGGCCCAAGTCCTAGGACCCTGGGGGAAAGCTCTGGAAGATGGACACTGGTTGGATGGGACTTATTTGACTTCTCACAAATGCTAGGTAAGGAATTGAACTATCTAGTCAGAACCAAAAAGGTCACATTCATATGTACATTCACATACATGGTATCATGTTTTTAAAGATCTTATTTGTCTACCTCCAACCTTTGAGCACCAGTCAGTCCTTGAATAAACCCAGACAATCCTGCAAATATATGGTACTTTTGAGGTACAAGTGATTTCCTCCTGGAGGTTTTGGTAATGCAAAGAATGTTATTCCCATATTACCGCCTATTCAGACCTTGGTCCTGCACCCAAGGCTATACTGGTAAATGACTTCTACCATAAAATCAATCCTGGCTTTGTTCTCCCTGACCATTGGTCCACATTCACTTTCCCAGATCCCTGAACCAAAGAAGATTTTGTCAGTAGATTTGTCAAAGGCAATGGTGGTCACAGAGAAGCCCAGGTATGCCAGAATCTGGCTTTGAATGTGGCCGTTGGGAAAGAGGCTGGAGGGTCTACAAAGACACTTGTTTATTAACAGTTTCCTCAACTCAAACACACTTAGCTGTGTGACCCTGGATAAGTCACTTAACCCCCATTGCCTAGCCCTTGCTGCTCTTCTGCTTTGGAACCAATACTTAGGAAGGTGCTGGTTTAAAAAACAAACAATTTCCTCAGGCACCAGGTCCCGGAGAAACGCTTAAAAATTACACAGATCCCCTCATGAGTCTCAGGGAAAAGGTTTAGAATTGGGAAGGTTGGAGTTATGGAGATTCCAGTTGAAAAGAAAACGCTAGATTCTGAGAAAGAAAATCAGGGGCACTGGGACTGACCCTAGCCCAACCCCCACTTCCTTCAGGTAGGGGAAAGGGGGCGGGGCTTAAGGGGGCAAGTCCCGGTTGGCCTAACCCGGGGAAGCGTAAAGGGGGAGGGGCTGACTGGCAGGTAGGGGCGGGGCAGGGCGGGAACAGGTGACACCGGTTACCAGCTCAGCCATTCCTGACCCCTCCCTGAAGTTCTCCTCATCCCCATTCCTACCCGTCGAGATAGCCTACTGCAAATTCTTTAACAACGGACAGTCTTCCTTGCCCCCTAGGACAGACCTGTCGGGGCAGGGGGAAGGCAGTCCCGGACTGGGGCCACGAGCTGGAGGATGGGTCTGAGATCCGAGTGTCCCCTAGCGTTGGTGACGGCGCTAAGCTTGAGTCTGCTGCTGCTGGGAAGCGGTGAGTGAAGGCAGCAAGGCTGAGTCCAGGGACAGAAGGCGGTCAGTTCCCCCTACTTCCCGGGTCCTGTTCTGTCTCCCAATACCTCGGGCTGCCCTGACTCCCCGAATCTTGGCCAGCTTAGCATTCCTCCGGGTTCTTTAATTTTCCAAGCTTCTGTGACCTTCCTGGCCTTCATCCCATCTAAATATCCCAGACCCCAGCCCTAGCCACTTCCCCTTTCCCGCCCTGCTCATTCTCTCCTTTCTTTCCTTTCAGGGGCTGATGGGAAAGAAGAAGGTGAGAACCTGGAGGAGAAGAGGGGAGGAAGGGGAAAACTAGAGGCGGGGATGGGAAGGAGGGGAGAAAGAAATGGGGGGGAAGGACTTTCTGTTGGACATAGAGAATGGGGGAAAGGAAGAGGGAAATGGGAGAAGGGAAGAAGGGAGAGGGAAGACATTAGAGAGGAGACATGAAGAGAAGGGAAGGGGAGAAAGAGGGCTGAAGAATGGTGGATGGTTGCCTGGATGTGTGGTCAGGGCAGGAGGCCCCAACAGCTCCCTCTCCCTTCACCATCTTCCAGAAGCATCCTGTGGCATGGCCCCGCAGCCACGGATCGTGGGGGGCTCCAATGCGTCCCCAGGCCAGTGGCCATGGCAGGTCAGCATTACCTACAATGGCGTCCATGTGTGCGGAGGCTCTCTGGTATCCAAACAGTGGGTGCTGACTGCAGCCCACTGCTTCCCAAGGTTAGAGGGTGGGGAGGGGCAACGATACTGATGGTTTGGGGATGAAGGGGTCAGGGACACCTTGAGCCCAGCTCTCCTCTCCTCTATTCTTCCCAGGGAGCACATACTGGATGACTATGAGGTGAAGCTAGGGGCCCATCAGCTCAGCACCTATAACCCTGATGCAGTGGTTAAGACTGTAACGAAGGTCTTCACCCATCATAACTATGTGGAAGAGGGCTCCCAGGGGGACATTGCTCTCATCCAACTCAAGTCTCCTGTGATCTTCTCCCGGCACATCCGTCCTGTTTGCCTCCCAGCAGCCAATGCCACCTTCCCCAATGGACTCCAGTGCACAGTCACAGGCTGGGGCAATACGCACAGCTCAGGTAAGCTGTGGCCGTATGGGTCATCAGAGCCAATGATATCCATCTCAAAGAAAGAGGAGGCCAAGTGACCCTGTGTGAGTCACTTAATCTCCATTGCCTAGCCTTGGCCACTCCTCTGTCTTAAAATTGACATTAAGACAGAAAGAGGGCTTAAAAAAGCAAAGAGATGGGGAAGATGGGGGTGTGGGGTTTGATATGTACCCATATCATCTCCTTTCCTGCAGTGAGTCTTCCTAGCCCCAAGATCTTACAGCAGCTGCAGGTGCCTCTGATTAGCCGACAGACTTGCAATTGTCTTTACAACATAAACCCTGATCCTGAGGAACCACATACAATCCAGCAGGACATGGTGTGTGCTGGCTTTGTACAAGGTGGCAAAGATGCCTGCCAGGTAAGGGTCGGGCCTCAGGCAGTGAGATATGAGGGTGATGAGAAACGAAAAGAATAGTCCACCTGGGTCCTAACAAGAAGCAGGAACTGAGATACTCAGAGTCATCTGGGCCTTGAAGGAAAGAGGCAAGAGGTGAGATGCCATAGTCTTTTAGGAGGCATGATGGCTCTAAAAAGAGCTGAAAATTCAGCTGTCCTGGTTTTTCAAATCTACTGGTCATAGAGGCTCGTAGCTGCTGGAAGGAATACTTGTTTAATGTCACTTCCTTTCCCCTAGTCCCAGTTAGCTTCCTTACAAAATGTTAGAACTCCAAGGTCCTTCCTGTTCTAACCTTTTGTGGTTTTTCTATCTCCAGGGAGATTCTGGAGGACCACTCTCTTGCCCTGTGGGAGGCCTATGGTTCCTGGCTGGTGTTGTGAGCTGGGGAGATGCCTGTGGGGCTCCCAACAGGCCTGGAGTCTACACTCTGACTTCCAGCTATGCCTCATGGATCCACCAAAAGGTTTCAGAGATTCAGCCCCGTTATGTGCCCCTGATCCAAGAGTCCCATATGGATTTGGACCTGTGCAAAAGGGAGCTTGCCAAAGTCTCCTCGGCCTCAGCCATCCTGGCACCAAGCCTGATGCTGCCCATCATTGTGTCAGTCTTTTCCCAACTCCTGCTCTAGAACAGAGTTCAACTACTACAGACTACGACAGACAGCTTGGTTTTGCTGGAGGGCCTAGTGCCTTCTTCATCCTTTGCCTCCTGACCAGGTGACACTTTCCCGATTCCCCCTAACCCTGGAAGACTGAGCCACTCCTTTCTCAGTGGGGCCTGAAGCTTGATTGTGGAATTGTGGATTCACCTTTTAAACTGTCTGTGGCCTCCAACACATTAACCTGTGTAACATGGCAATCACATAACCTCTCTGGGTCTTGGCTTCCTCCTCTGTAAAATGAGGGGTTGGATTAGATGCCCCCAAGGTTCTTGGAGGGCCTGAGGAGACTGCCTAATCTTTAAACCTGCTTCTTTCACACCAGGATGGCAATTGTCCTTGGCATGTGGTTGGGGGCCTTTGAGGTTGTTTGTGGCTCTATGTCGTCAGAGGTCTGTCAGCGGAGACTGTTCCCAAGAGTGGCTGAGCCAGTACTTTCTATCATTCCCAGGCTACTGCTAGAGAACTCTCCTCCTGTTCTTCTGGAGGACTTTGCCCTTTCACCCCAACCCTTACCAACCCCATAGGTTTGGTGAAGCCTGGGCATCTCCACAAAACCCAGTCTCAAAGCATGGGTGCTTGTGTTCTATGAATGAGTACCCTCTCTCCAGTAAGGGGAAGCTGTGTGCCTATTCACATGCCTCTTCATGAAGGATCAACCTCCTCAACTGGCTGACCACCTCCATCCCCCATTACTGAAGGCCATAACAGGTCCTTTCTACACATGATCCTAGAATCAGCTGTTACTGGACTTCCTCCTCTCCTCTTCTGCACCCTGGAGGACTGAGCCACCCCTGGGAAAAGGGCTGAGAGGTGAGGGGGTGTACACGTGTGCATGCACAGGTGCATGTACTGGGGGAGGGGGGGCAAAATGGTCCTACTGAACATAATAAACCATTTGTATAAACAATAGGTGACCTGGAAAGTCTCATTTGCCCCCATAGCTCCCTTTTCTCCCTCCCCAAACAGCCAATTTTGCAACTGTATTGTGACAAGCTAAAATCTCTTTTATTAAAAAAATATTTAGGGCTCGAAGGTAGGCAGAGGAGTCTATACATATTTACAAACTGAAAAAGAGGCATCCCTCCCAGGTCTAAGACGATCACTGGGTAGGGAATGCAGGGGGGCTGGTCAGAACACCGGATCACTTCTTGGACAGCTTTACTTGCTTGTGCTTGGGTGGTGCCCACTTGAGGCAAACAGAGTCCACTGCAGGGGAAATGGAGAAAAAAAGTCAATGATGGGGTTGGCTGGAGCATGGTGGGGACAATAGGTTTTGAAAGCAAGCTATGATACCAAATCCTCATTGAGAAGTGACTGATTCAATGCCAAATGAGACTTAAAAAAAAAAAAACTCAGCCAATGGGAATTTGTTTTGCTTGACTGCATATCTGTTGCAAGGAATTCCCTCCCCCCTTCCCCCATGGGGGTAGGAGAGAAAAAACAATTTCTGTTTGTTTAAAAAAAGTAAAACATTTTAGGAGATAGCAAGAGAAACTCTGGCCTGGTAGTCTTGAGCCTGGAGTTCTAGCCTAGACTGCCTGCCAGTTTGGATATTCTAAGTTTCCATGAGAGGGAGCCCACGTTTGCATTGGGCTCTGAGCCAGGTTTCAATGAGCCTAGGTGAGAACAAAAGGGCATTTGAATGAGCCTGGGAGGGGGAAGGAGAAGTAGCCTCCTCCAGAGAACCTAGTACTGCCTGCCACTGGCAGCCAGGAGCAGGTATGACCGGTTTTGTGGTCATGAGACAGGGGCCAGCTCAGCTGCAGGGGACACAGGAAGCCTTGTCTGGCCAAAGGTGGGGAGCCCAGAATCCCCCAGTAAACTGCAAATGTCCAGTTCTCCATGGTGTTAGTACCTCTGCTCTCACCTGTTATGGGTGGCTTCTTATACTGGGCACTCTTAAGATGCTCTTCCACCAGCTTGGGGGTGACACAGATGACATGCTGCCCCTTCCAGTACTTGACCATGTTGAGTGACTGCAGAGTGCTGATGATGTCATTTTGTGTGATGCTGGTCATCTGGCTGTGGGGGTAAGGGGAAGAGAAGCAATGAGATCCTATGGCTTCCCCTCCACCAGTCCCAGGTACCCTCTGAGTCCTTAAAAGAACAATGGCAGGGAGGAAAGGACAGACCATGTTCCAGTCTATTTGGGGAACTAGAGAGGGCATGCATGACAGTCACCCTACCTGCCTCCCCCACCCTCTGCTTTGCCCTTCTTGTGGTGCTGCTTTGGTGGTGGGATAGAACAAGACCTTGGCCAACCTTACCTGAGGTCTTTGATGGATAGTGTACCCCGAAAGTCCCTCAGGATTTCCAGTAGCACCCAGGACCAGTAACTCCGATAGCTCAGTTTGCCAAGGTCTGACAGTGGTTTCTCTGGAGAACCCACAGTACTCTCCAACTTGGACAATTCGTAACCTTGGAGATGGGTGAGGCTGAGGACCCAGGTACTCCCACTGTACCCCGGGCTCCCTTCCCTCCCACCCTTTCCTCCCAGGAGATTCAACTCACTGAAAGCAATGAGGAACTTGCCATAACCTCGACGCTGATATGGGGGGAGAGTCAGGATACAGGCCACATTATTCCCATCTGGAGACTCCTTCTCCTTCAGGCGAGTAGAGAACTAGTCAGGAAATAGATCCTGGACCATCCCCACCTAACACCCATCCCTTCTGTGCCCCAGCTGGCACCTTAGAGAAGTAGCCCACGATGTGGGCCCCCTGTCTGTCCACCTCTGTCAAGATGTAGAAGACAAATGGTTCCACATCAAAGTACAGGGTCTTGTGATCCAGGAAGAGCTTGGCCAACAGACACAGGTTCTGGCAATAAATCTGAGGATGGGAGGAAAGGAAGGAATGGGATTAAGGGTTTTCCCTAGGAAACCCCCCTTTTCTATAGAGTAACTTGTCTTCCTGGAATTATAATGAGAGTGGGAGACCTCTAAACCTCCCCTCCCCCACTCCAAATAAAAGCCCTCAGACAATGGAAATCAGGCTCCTTAGGGGATGGTCTCTAGGCTGATGCTGATAAAACTAGCAGCCACTCAGATTTGGAGCCCCAGTAAAATGTAAATATACTTCTTGAAATAATTTTTTTCTCCTGCCTTTGCGTAGTACCTTCATAAGTCTTAAATGCTTATTTATAAATTGCCCAGTTTTGAGGGAAAACCTCTGATGGGGTCCTTTTCCATCAAAAACAATTTCTTGAGTATCTTGATCTCATCAAGGACAACGCTGGGGAAAAGGGGAATCTTCATTGCCTTTCATGATGAGAGAAAATACTGTTCCATCCCAAGGCCCTAGGGCATACCTTATGGTCCTTGCCATCTACTTCATACACTGAGATATTGTTCTTTCGGTAGATTTCCTTTCCAGGTGGCTGTCTCCACTGGCACTGCCCCTGGGGTAGAAGAAGAGATGAGGTTGACTCTCATCATGGGATTAGCTCTGAAAGGAGAGAGGCAGCTCAGCATGCAAGTTGTAGAGCTTGACAACCAAAACTTTCACCATAGACTATAGTTGCAAGAACCTGGAACAGCAGTCAGAAGAACAACTAGATAACTTTAGTTTAAACTTCATCACTAATTCAATGTGTTACTTTAGGTAAATTATCTCCTTCTCTGGAACTCAGGCTGCCTATCTATAAAAATAAGGAAGATAGTCTAGATCAGGGGTCAGCAAGCTTTTTGGCCGTGAGAGCCATAAACACCACATTTTTTAAAATGTTAATTTTGGGGCAGCTGGGTAGCTCAGTGGACTGAGAGCCAGGCCTAGAGACGGAAGGTCCTAGGTTCAAACCTGGCCTCAGCCACTTCCCAGCTGTGTGACCCTGGGCAAGTCACTTGACCCCCATTGCCCACCCTTACCAATCTTCCACTTATGAGACAATACACCAAAGTACAAGGGCTTAAAAAAAAATTAAAATAAAAATGTTAATTTTGTGAGAGCAGTACAGTGCTAACAGTGTGAACTCCTATAACAGCGCCTGAAAAAAAAATGGCTTTATGGCTCCTGCAGAAAGAGCCATACACTGCTGACCACAGTCTAGATCAAGGGTTCTTGATGTCCATGAATGGAGAGCAGGGCAGATAGATTTTATTTTTATTTTCATTAACCTATAAATCAAATTTAGCATTTCCTTCAATTATTTAAAAACATTCTAATATGGAAATATGTTTTGCATGATAAGACATGTATTACCCAGATTGAATTATCAGCTCTGGGAGAGGAGAAGGAAGAAGGGAGACAATTAGGATATTATGACTTTGGAAAACTTATGTGGAAATTTGTTATTAAAATAAAAAATAAAAATAAAAACATTTGGAGAAGGGGTCCTTAGGCTTCACCAGGTAACACTAACCAAAAGTATGACATATAAAAAAGTTAGGAACCTGTGATAGAGATGCTTTCTAAGATTTGTCCCAACTCAGATGATCTAGGATTCTTCTTTCATTAACTACTTGGGCTCTCACAATCCCCGAGGCCCCAACCTTAATTTTGCTGCCATGTTATAAGAAGAACTTCTAAATGTCAAAAGCCTGGGGATGTATTTTCTTAATCTTACCTACTTCCCCCAGTGAAGTTCCTGCTTACCCCAAACCCAGAACTACTCCACTTGCCCCACAACACTGATTAGGCTGGTTTTTTAGTCAAGACTCACCAAATGGAAACGGTAGCTTTTCTCGAACTTCATGTATTTGAGGCAGTATTCGCAGAGCCAAAGTTTGGGCTGTTTCCCATAATCTTCTGGAAATGGGGAGAAGTACCAGGCATCAATCTCATAGTTTCCAATATGAATCTTATCCACATACTTCACCTTGGTAATCTGTGGGTAAAGATAACAAAAGGCTAAATAAGAGCGAAAACTGAACAGGGGCTTTTCATGATGACCCCATGAGAGAGGTGTGAGAGGCCTGGCTTCCCCTCTCTGCTTACTTACCGCCTCATGTTCCTTCTCTAGTGCTGCTGTTGTGGGATCCATCTCTGCGTAGGTCTGGTGGGAAGGGGAAGAGGAGAGGGTGGTGGAAAAAACATTTTCATCCTATCATAACCCCACCAAACAATGACTTCCCAGTTAAGACTCACCACAATGTGACTAGTTTCCAAACTATTTTCTATGTCCCTCTACACTTCATTATCCAGTGCAGGCCATTCCTATCCCTCTTTGTTCTACTCTACCTCAAACCATGTACCTCTGCCCTAGGTGTGCCTTTCTCCTTCCTTTTTATCCTTCTATATGAATCCTGACTGAGCTTCAAGCTTAAGACCCTCTCCCACTCCACTTTTCTGACATCCTCTTGAAGAACCAGTCTGGCACCTGTTTAATGATGCATTCTCTCTTGCCAACATTATCTGTGCCTGATTATCACTGACCATTTGTCATTTACCACATAATATTGTTAGTATTCTTCTTCTAGTGTCTTGTCTTGTTTTCCCCAACTAGACTGACTCCTAAGGCAGAAGCCCTATTTTAAGGATCTTTGTCTCATATGGAGATGGTTTATATGGTAGACATTTAAGAAAATTAGCTCATGGACTGAGAATTAAGGAATGGAGCAGAAAAGGAAGGGATGGATTTGGGCCTTACCCTATAGCAAGCTCTAGGAAATATGACTACCTAGAAAAAGCGCCTCATGGTAGGCATTGGTACAGGACATCCTTTACCCATTATGCTCCTTCCAAACTAGACTACTCATAATTCCATGATCTCACCACCCTACCCTCTTGTGAAACTGGCAAATGCTATTTCCCTAGCCTTAGAACAATATACTACTTCCTCCTCCCACTCCTCTATCTCTTATCTGTTGAAACCTATTTCCTCATTCAAGACTTAAGCCTAGGTCAGGTGCTACCTCTTCAATGAAGCTTACTGATCACTACTTGCTGGAAGTGATCCTTTCTTAAATCTCTCATATTCTCTGACTTTTCTCATTTAATTAATCAACTGCTATAAACTTGTATAGATCTCATCCACCTATTACAGTGTACACTTCATTTCCTATCTTAAGCACCTAGCACAGCACCAAGTGCCAATAAAAAAACTATTGAAGTTATTTGTTTAATCAAATTTTTGGAGCAAAAATTTAAGTGGCTTTTCCCAGGAGTGACCCAGTTTTAATCGCACAAACTCAGTGGCAAAGCCTCAGGAAGAGTGCCCATGTCCTGGGCTTCCCCTTGGACTTTCCCAGGTGGCCTCAGACCTTCTGCACATGGTTGATCTCATCATGCTTGCGTTTCTGGTTGCGGGTGATCTTGCGTTCAGGCTGTTCAGCTAGTTCACTAAGGTACTTCTCAGAGTTCTTCTGAACAGCTTCTTTCACTGTCTTGGTCAAGGCCAGCCGATTCTTATCCACCCATTCATCCAGCCGACGGTTAACTGAAAGAGGTGAAAAGTTGAGAGGAGAAAACTCAAATGCCCACCCAACTCCCCATTCTAGGTTCTGTTGTCTTAGGCTCCCAGTTGGTTCTTGCCATCCGGGAAAAAAAACCACAAACTGTCCTGTCTCCATATAACCCAGGTACTCACAGCCCACATAATGTACGTAGAATTCCTCTCTTCCTTCCTGGTCATTTACCCGGGACTGAATCACTTCTGCTGAGTCTATAGAACAAGAAACCTTAGAGTTGCCAGAAGGATAAAGCAGAGATAAAGGTGTGTGAGGGAGTAAGGACCCTCTTATCCAGGGAGGATAGTTTCTTTTTTTTTTTTTTTTTAAACCCTTACTTCCTGTCTTAGAATAAAAGCTAAGCATCGGTTTTGAGGCAGAAGAGCGGTCTGTATTGGTACTATGTTTTGCTTCTAAGACAGAAGAGTGGTAAGGGCTAGGTAATGAGGGTTAAATGACTTGACCAGAGTCACACAGCTAGAGAGTGTCTGAGGCCAGATATGAATCTGGGACCTTGACTCCAGGCTTGGCTCTCTTTATCCACTGAGCCATCTAAATGCCTCCAGTAAGGATAGTCTCTAACCTTTCTGGCCCACTAGTGATAATCACCAGACCACTCCTTTCATCTTTCCCTGAGGTATACCATTATACTTTTAAAAACTGAAATTTTCCTCATAACCTACCCACTACTCCAAATTTTGCCCTCTTGGGTCTAAACACAACAAATTTAATCCTTCTACTCCACAACAGCCCTCCAAATACTGGGAGAGTTGTCATTCTTCTAAGTTTTTTCTCTTCTAAGCTATACAGCATCAGTTCCTTCAACCAACTGTCTTATGGCAGTCTCTAGTCCTCTCACTTTCTTGATTACCTTGCTATGGACAAACTCTATTTTGTCAGTGTCCTTCATAAAACATGGGCACTAAAACTGAACACTGTATTATTATAAATTTAGTCTAAGACAGGGTTTATTTAGCAGAATTATCAATTCCCTCACAGTTTTCTAAGTATTAAAAATGTGCACAGGATTGTTTTTTAAGAATATTATGAAAATCAGTCCTTGACCTCAAAGTGTCTATAGTCTACTGTATTGAACAAATGCTAGGATATGAAAAAGTTACAAGGTAAAATGTTAAAAAATCAGCACTAAAGATTGAGACAAAGTACTTTAGAAAAATGTGAGGAAAGAGAGAATACTTTTGGTTGAAAGTGGGAACAAGGAGAAATGAAGTTAAGAAAGGCAATGGCATTTCATGAAGGCAATGGCATTTAAAGGGATTTCTGGAGGTAAGAAGGAGAATACATTCTAAGTAGTGAAAATGAACAAATACTTTTAGGATAAGAATTCATTATCTGGTAAAAATTTTTGGGAAGTTGGACAGAAACTACATATTACATCATTTACTAAAATAAGGTCAAAATGGAAACATGACCTATACATAAAGGGAGATATTGGCAAATTAGATGAACAGGGAGCATATTACCTATCAGATTCATGAATAAACAAGTGATAGAGAGTAATGTGAGGGATAAAACAGATAATTTTGATCACATTAAAAAGGTTTTTTGTACAAACAAAACCAATATAGTAAAGGTTAGAAGGAAAACAGAAAACTGGGAAACATTTTTAAGAGTTTCTCAGATCTCATATTCTCACATAAATAGAGAACTTTGCCAATTTACAGAATACAAATCATTCTACAACTGATAAATGCTCAGAGGGTATAAAGTTTTGGGATGAAGAAATTCAAAGCTATATATATTCATATGAAAAAACTGCTCTGCTCTAAACCATTACTGTTTAAGAGAAATGCACATCAAAACAATACTGAGAAATCTCACATCAGATTGGCTAAAATGACAATGGGGCAATATGATAAATGTTGGAGGGGATAGGGAAAATCGGGAACATTATTATCCTTCTGGTAGAACTGTGAACTGATCCAATCATTTTGAAAAGCAATCTGGAAATATACCCAGAATTATAAAACACTTTGACCCAGCAATACCACTATTAAGTCTGTTTCCCAAGGTGATCAGGAAAAAGGAAAAGAACCTATATGTTCTAAAATATTTGTAGCACCTCTCCTTTGTGATAGCAAAGAACTAGAATTTCAGGAGATGTCATCAACTGGGGGAATAGGTGAACAAATGGCATATGACTCTGATGGAATACTGCTATGTAGTGAAAAAAACCACAAAGATCTATATGAAATAATGAAGAGTGAAATGAGCAGAAATAAGAGATAGCATATACAGCAACAGAAATATTATTTGAAGAATAACTGTGAATGCTCACCTCCAAGAAAGAATGAATAGAAACATACATAACACACACACACATATACATATATATATATATATATATTTTTTTTTTTCTTTTGGTCAAATGATGGCTTCTCTAGTGTGGGGTGGGGAGGCAGGGAGACAGCTGGGAACTTTAATAAAGGAAACAAAAAACAAGTCAATGAAATTAAAAGGTAAAATAAATAAAATGAGCAAACATTTAAAAAAAGAGAGAGAAAATAAGCAGAACAGATTCCAACCCTCTTGTTTTACAGAAGAAAGCAAAGAGGACCCAGAGAGGTTATGTGACTTGCCCCACATCATACAAGTAATAAGTAGCAGGTCCTAGTATCAAGCTCAGGTCCTGTGACTCCAAATCTGGTGCCCTTTCCAATGAGCTAAAATGCCACTTGTGTTAGGAAACAGCTCAGTTGTTTCAGTGTGGATAGAACATAAAAGCATGTGGAAGGTAATGTGGTAAAAGGTGGCTGAAAAGGTAGATGGGAGCCAATTACAGAAGGATGCGAGGACAAAGAGCTTGTATTCAACTTAAAGGACATAGGTGACTACTAGTTTTGTTTTGTTTTTTTAATTTATATTTTTATAGCAAGGGAATGGCATATACCTGTGGATTAATAATGCTTATTTTGGCAGTTGTGTGAAGGATAAAAGGAGAGGCAGTGTGGCATAATGGATAGCTGGCAGGCATTAGAATTTGGAGCAAGTCTCTTCATCTCAGTACCTGAGGGCTATTCTCAGGAATATAAACGAAAATGAGTTGAAGTTCTTAGGGTAGCTCCTCATATATTAAATAACAGGTGTAGGACAACCTCTCTCCCTCCCCCCTCAAAAAATTGTGAAGGAGAAAGGGAAAGCCTGAAAACAAATGAGATCAGTTAGATCATTGCAATAATTGCTGGACTGAAATCAGAGAGATGAGCTAAAATCTGTCTTCCAACCTGTGTGACTTAATATCTGTTTGAGCTTCCTCATATGTAAAATGAAGATAATAGCACCTATCTCCCAGGGTTGTTGTGGAGATTAGATGAAACAATATTTGTAAAGAAGCATTTGGCAAACTTTAAAGCACTAGATAAATACCAGCTACTATTATCCAGCTAATTGGTCTTATTCCTAAAATATCTTCCCATGACAATTTCTTCCTCAAATACAGGGAAGACACGGATATAGACATACTTCTCTAATAAACTCCGGTGGCTCATTAGGGCCTTCAGGATCAAATATAACATCTCCTGTTTATGAAGTACTTCCTAACTCCACACCTTTCTCAATTTCCAGTTGTCTCACACTTTACTCTCCTTCATGTACTTACAATTTAGCAATATCAGACTCTTCCCATATGACATCTCAGCCCTATCATCCTTTTTTTTTTAAAAACCTTTACCTTAGAATCTATATTAAGGATTGGTTCCAGGAGCAGTAAGAGCTAGGGAACTGGACTAAATGTCTTGTTCAGGGCCATATAGCTAGGAAGCATCTAAGACCAACTTGAATCCAGGGCCTTCCATCTCTAAGCCCTGCTCTTTATCCACTAAGACTCCTCCTTCTTTCAAAGCCCCCTCACCTCCACCCCTTCAATTCCTTTTTCATTGGTTGTCATTTCCCATGTCTTAGGATGTCCCTCTTCACTTCTGCCTATTGGTTTTCCTTACTATGCCTCATTTAAAAGCTTTAAAATTAAATGACTCTAAACAATTCACCCAATGCCAGAGTTAGTAAATTATTGGAATCCTGGTCTTTTGATTCCAAATTCATGACTTTTCCCACTACATCGAAATGTCTCAAACATACATCTATTTCTCAATAAAGTCAGCATGGCATAGTGGAAGGAGTGCTGTACATGGAGGTTGGAACTGGGTTTAAATGCAGACTTCAAACGCTAATCAGGTATGCGACACTGAACAAATCACCTAAACTAAGTTTCTGTATCTTCACCTGTAAAATGGGGATAATGGTAGTAATACTTCAGACTGTTGAGGATAAAATAAGGTGACATGAATAAATCTTATACTCACATGGAAACGTCGGCTACTTCTCCCTTTCTCTTTTCTCTCTAGGAGGTGGCCTCGGATACATTCTACCTCTTACTTTTTCTCTATACAACCTTCTAAGGCTCAACTCCAGGCCCAAAGTGCTTCCATCACTCTGGATGCCCCAATCCTGGGCTCCTGTGGCTCAGGTTTACTCCCGAAATCTAGGACCTCCAGGAGCACTAGCTCCCAGAGAGCAGCCCCACCCCTCAGTGAGCTACTCAGCATCCACTCCCCCACACCCCGAGACCTTACGCCAAGTACTATCCGGACGTCGGCAGAGGTACGTTTCTCCGATTTCCACCGTGACCTCAGGTTCACCGCGGGCCGGGGCCGGTGGGGAGGCGCGGCCTGGGGGCGGGGAGGTCCCTTCGGCCACCGTTCTCTCCCCGCCCCCAGCCTCGCCCTCTCCTGGGGCTCCGACCGTAGCGGCCGCGGCTGAGCTCGCCGTCGCCATCGAACCGGTCGGAAGTGACGTAATAATCAGGCGTCTCGACGACCCCCACACTTCCGGGTCCCTTACGGCCGACCAGGGCGCTCTAGAAGCGTGGGGGAGGCGGAGTCGCGTGACGTAGCATACCACGATTGAGTGGCTGAGGTCATGCACCGCCCTGGGGACCCTCACCTACAGGTGGATACGGTTTGGGCGGCCTCGTTTTCTCCCCACTACCATATCTTCCGTATGAATTGGAAGTGCCCTGAGTGGGCGAGAAGGGTTGACCTCTTTACTACGTCATGAAGACGTCTCAGTTTCTTCTAGGCTCCACCTGTAACCTGTCTGAAGTTCCAAGGGGATTAAGGTGGAAAGAGAACTGTATTTTTTAACCGAAAACGCTGAAATTGAAGAATGAGTGCGCCGAGTCGCATCCCCTGTTTCCCGGTAACGGCTAAATACAGAGCTAGCAATTACATTTGGCAGGCGCTGGCTCTTTTCCGCTTCAAGGACCAACCCCAGCCCCTGACCTTTCGCTCTTATTTTCAAGGTTTGAAGAATGCGTTGCTTTTGATAACCCTGGGTGATCCATTGTGCAAGAATGAAGATTCCTATTTTACATACGCAGAGGCTGAGGCCCAAAAGATGTGAAGTCAACTGGTCCAAGATCCCACAGCTAACAAATGGCAGGGCTGGTATTTAAAAACAACCTAAATCCAAACTGCAGCCGTTTTCCAAGACACCACACTGGCTCTGGCAGAATGGGGTGGTGCCAGCTCAGCTCCCAACGATCTTAAAAGAGATTGTGAAAAGTATATCTCAAACATTGCTGTAGACTGCTTAAAGAAAGGGAGGAAGGAATAAGGAGGCCTTAGAATCTAGAGATCTCTCCTCAGAATGTTTTTAAACGTTTGAAACAAAATGCAGGCTAAGAGGGGCAGGCCTAGAGAGGAGAGGTCCTGGGTTCAAATTTGACCTCAGACATTGCCTAGTTGTGTGACCCTGGGCAATCATTTACACCCCATTACCTAGCTCTTTCTGCTCTTCTGCCTTGGAACCAATACATGGTATTGATACTAAGACATAAGGTAAGTTTTTTTTTTATAGGTCTAAAAAGGAGTATCAAACTACTATCAGAAGTAGTAACTTTTCCTATCAGGAAGTTTAGCCATTCCCCCCCCCCCCCTTTACCAAGTCTATCTGTGGGCCCCAACTTAAGAAACCCTCATCTAGAAACTTCCACTCATGAATTCCCAACAGAGCCTTTCATCAACTTGACAGTATTTACAGTATCTGAAGAGGGCTAATCTCAAAGAACAAGTCTTTGCAATCCTAAGTAACCATTATCTCTTGGATGGCTTTTTTGAGTTAGACCACCCAAAAATGTAAGTGCTAGGTACTTAATTCCACCACCCCACCCCCATCATTAAGACCTCCTCTTTTGGGAATCTTCAGTAATGAGCTAAACTCATAGAACAAGAACTTGGCAAGAGGGGTAGGGTGAAGGGCATAGAAAGAGAGAAGGTAATGAATAACTTTCTCCAGCGCCATCTGAGCTATAGGTCAGGACTCCCTCTGAACATCCTCCTGAGAAAGAAAGACAATCAGTTATGAGAGGGTGGGGCTATAAGAGTGAGTGTGTAAGTGTGTGTGAATATATAGACACATACACTCAAGATGGTAAGGACTGAATTAGCACTCATTAATGAGTCAATAATCTAGAGGTAAGCAGGGAATTCCACACTTGTCTAGACCTGACAGATCAAGGGATTTCTCATGGGAGAGAAAAACACTACATTCCCCCAACTCCTGCTTACTTATGGGTCCTCTCATGTGATTTATTTAAAATCCAGCCTCCTTGCCACTTCTAGTTTCCCCCTATACCTTATGTTCCCCCTTTCTATCTTTTGGGCCTACCCCAAGTTCCCAGGTACCCCGAAGCCAGAAGCCTGCTGGCCAGGACTCCCAAGCACAGGCAGGAGGCCAACCTGGGTGTCACAGCCCAGCTGAGGGTGAGTATTTTTAACAGCCACCTGGCATCAGAATGTCAGGTGGCCCCAGTGACCTCATTAACCTTGGACGATGGAAAGGAAACAGAAATAAGGAGCCCTGGGAAGAATTCAAGGAGAATGAGGTTAAGTCATAAATGGCAATAATTCCCATTTTTGGATCTCATCAGACATTTCTTTTACCTCACCTCACTTTCAACAGATTTCTAACCTCAAAAAGGAACTAGCAAAAAGGCAGAAGACCTCAAAATTAGGATTAGAATTCAGGGATGACTTCCTAATTATGATAGGAGAAAAGTCCAGAAGAGGGGCTAGTGTAGAAAAAAACTGGATTTCAAAACAGTAAGGCAGTTCAAATCCCTGTTACTTGCTATGTGGTCTTAGACAAGTGCTCTATTTTCTGGGTTAAGTGTTGTCATTTGTAAAAATGAGGAGGTTTGGTCTCAGATCATTTCTAAGTTTTTTTTTCCTAACTTAAATCCTATGAATTGGAAGCTGCTATCCTTACACACTTCCCCTAAAAAAAGGAAAATGTGTCCAACCCTCAGCCAGGCCTACCTGTCTGTAGACAAGGGAAAAGAGACAAGGTGACCCCCAGCTTTGTCCTCAGAAAAGGTAGACAGGAAAGTCTGGCTGTCCCCTAGCCAGCCAGGACACACACACCCTGCCCTGGGGGAGGGGCTTTCAAAATGTGCACTTTAATATTACAAACACAGCAGTAGGTAGGGGAAGGAAAGGGGGTTCATGAACCCCCAAACTTACTTCCCCAGAAACATGTATGATGCAGGAGGCCTCTGGGGCCCCCAAAAGCTCCCCCCACCCATCCTCCCTAGCTCTGGGCCAAAAAGCCAGAAGCAGAGAAGATAAGAAAAGGGAAGAAGGAAAGAATTGCAGTATGTGATGGGTAGAAATTCTGAGTTACCAACCCTGGACTGGTGGACTCAGGGGACCTGATTGCCCAGGGTCCAGGGTGCAACAAACAGCAAGAGAAAACAGGTTTTGAGACCCCAGGCAGAGCCATTAACAAAGGTCCTAAGGGAAGCTCCTGGCTCCCAACACTTCAGACCAAGCTGTAAGACCTGGAAGGAAGGGGAGGAAGGACAATATAATGAGAGGGGGAGAGGCAGGTGGCTTCCCTTGGCAAGTCTCAGGGGGTGAAGGCCTGGGCAAGGCCAGGCAAGATGGGTCAGATCCGGAAGCTCTCCTCCTTGCCATCGATGTGACGAAGTCTTAGGTAGACATCTGTGCCAATCCCTTGCAAAGACTGGAGCCGAAGAGAGCCACCTAGGTATTCTGCATAGGCCCGGGATGTAGGAAGTCCAAAACCAAACCTAGAGGGATAGAAACAAGCTGAGTGTGATGTCCAAGCCATCCTAGCCCTTTTGTTTCCCCTTCCTTCTATGAAGACCACCAAAATTTGATAAGGGGGGTCTCACCCATGCATAGGTCCTGACTGGCCATTGCTGTTTGTGTCCAGGTGACCAAAAAGTGGGCTGATTCGGGGATCCTGGGTGCTGGCCTCAGCTGTGGTGAAGTGGTAGTCCATCACTTTGTCCAAATGGTGGTGGGCGATGCCCCCGCCCCGATCTGAAATTCTAACAGAAGTCACCCACACAATGCTAACCCTGTCCCATACCATCTTGCAAGACCTTCCCTGATTAAACCACCTATCTCCAACTTCTCTTATCCTTTGGAACTCCTGACCTTGGTGTAGCAATCAGACCAAGCTCTTCAAGGGCAGGTCATTCCCCCTCTGACTTTATCCTCCCTAGACTCTGGGGCTCTGTTCAGAAAGTTTGGCTGGGGGGTCCGCCCTTCCCCAATTCTTGACTCTAGGTTTCCTTGCACTGCTATTTGGTGGGCCCATAAAACCCATCCCCACCCTAACCTGATTATGAGGTCGATGTCATTGTTGGCGATAGTGATGACGATATCTGGAACATTGTAGGGAGTGTCTAGGTGGCTTTCCATCGTGGCCCTGGGATGGGGGGGTGTCCAAATCCAGGTGGGATTGTGATTAGCAGCCCTCCCTCCCCACAGCCCTCCTCCCAGGACCCTGGGCCCCACCTCATGGCATTCTTCAGCAGCTCAGGGAGAATGTAGTCCAGGGGCATTGGGATGAAGGGGAAGCGGGCAGCCACATGGCCATTGATTCGAACTCGAGGAGCATTCCCATACTTGTGTTCACACAGCCTCCTGCAGAATAGGACAAGGACACTGGAGGGACTTCTACCTCCTTAGGCAGTCCCTCTTCCAGTTTCCTTCCCCTTGTCCTCCCCTCACCTGGCAAAGTCCACCCACTTTTCGATGATCTTCTTTGGGGAGAGTCGAGTACAGATGATCCCTACAAAGTCAGGCTGGAAGAGGGAGGAGATACTTGGAGGTTGAGGGGTTAGACATAGGCAGCTCCTTCATATCCAAAAAACCCTCCCCTGGCAGACTCAGCTATCTCTAGGTCAATCTCAAGGCTTATGCTCAAAGGAAGCTCTGATCTAAGAGATTTGTTACCTGATCCCTATTTCCCCTCCTAGGACATCATGAGCTACCCTGCCACCCCTGCAAGCACTGGCACCTTGTCCTCATGCAGGGCCAGGTGATGAGTGGCCAACATACGTATTCCCAGCCGTGAAGTCAGTGTCTTGTCCAAGAAATATCGGACCAGCTTCTCATCCTGAGAAGGAAGGAGAGGGGTCTGAGGGATATGGGACCCTTCCTTTTTCTTCACCACAGTCTTAGGCTCTCTGATTTACCCAATCATCCTCTAAAGATGGCTATGGGGCCCTACCTGAATATGCTTCCGGCATTCTCGAAGTCCCTCAGCCAGAAGAGTTACCACATCTTTGTGATCATCCAGGAGCTGGCGGACCAACTGGCAATACTGGGCCTCAGATGCCTGATCCTTTATCTGGAGGTCACCAAGGTAATCAGACAGTCCTGAGTACACAAGGTGCCTCTCTTCTAAAAGGTCCTTTCTTTGAAGTCCTTGACCTAATACTCCCTTTCAAACCCCACAGACAATTCTCCTTCAGAGGCCCTGCATGAGTAACCTCTGTCCCTCTAGTTGCCACCTCCCCCAGGATTACCCCAGCTCACCGGGGCAAATTCACTCAGCTTCTGGAAGGCTCGGATATATAGTTCATGCTGAAAGTAGAAACAGTGAAGGGAAATGAGGGGAGGATTACAGGAGGAACTAATGATTCCTTGGCCCCAACTTTGTCTATAGCTGCCTCCCACCCTTTCAAAAGCACTCTGCCCCACAGGTGCATACCATTTACTACCCCAAGGGTTTAGCTGTTAAATAACTGGAGTGCTATGAAATCAACTCATAACTTGAGTTAACAGAAAAAGCTCCAAGACAGAAATTAGCATTGGGTTGTCTTGGCTCGATTTTTGACTGGCCATGTGACCTTGGGCCAGTCAGGCCTCTCCAGACCTCAGTGTTTTCATCTAGAAAACATGGAGCTGGGGCTTAGGTGTTCACCAGAGTCTCCTCTGGTTGTGACATTTTAAGATGCTGAAAGTTACCTTTTCATTCCCCCAGTCCCCACCCCACCTAAGTCAATCTCACCCAGCCTACCCCCTTTCCTCATAACTGGTCATGTTTGGTTCCTATTTCTCCAGAAACTGAAATTCCCCCTTTCCCATAGCAGGTGAAGCCAGTTTTTACCACATGAAGGATGGTAGGATTGCAGCCAATGATGAAAGGCAGACTTCGGAAGCCCTTGATCCGGTGGGCTATTCGAACAGGGAGTTCATGGTGTAGGTATCGGGCACTTTTCTGGAAGGCAAAGGTGTAAATGTGTTATGTGTGGAAAGCTCAGAGTAGAGCAGGATATAAAGTAGGTAGGATAACAGAGGATCCGCCAGACCCTTACCAGCAGATGGCTGCCATCCTGAGAGCGGCCTGAGTAAAGCATCATGGTTGGAGTGAGACGAACAGAAGGCTGGAAAGGTGAATAGATGGCTGATAACTCCCCCACATAAACCTCCAGAATTTCCTATCTTGGCATCCCCTCTCTGTTGTAGCCCACCTTCTCAGCTGCAGCATCAATGGCTGACTGGTTGTAGAAAGAGGTGACTGTCTTGGATCGCTCTCTGGCCAGCTCCATGTGATGAGTATCAGTGGCTGAGGTAGACCAGAATCGGAGAGCCCAGGACGCCAATGGCCAGAGTTGGGGGCCCCCACGGGGGCCACTCCCCAGCACTGATGCTAGGATCATCTCCTTTCTCCACCTGTTTATCCTTCCTGGTGGGCCTCCAAGTGAACCCAGGAGGTGAGAACAAAATAGGCTTGGGTGTAGGTGATATTGGGTGGGGGGGCTTACCTTAGACTTGGGGGGGGAGGGCAGGACACAGAGGGCAGGTTTTGTAGACCCACTCCCATCTGTTGGAAGAAGGCAGAGAAGGTTGTGACCCTGAGAAGAGTATCATCCCAGTTCCACCTTGGGGATTTTCCTGAAAACTGTTCTGAGCATCCTTATGTTGGGGCCCCAAATTGGAGACAAAAGGTCCAGCTAGCATTATTTCTGGGCCCCCAGCCCTAAGGAGAAGAGCATTTCTAACACTGGGGGAGAAGGGCAGGGGCTGACCCTTTCCCTCCTCTTTTGCTGGAAATAAACTTAAGCAGTCCCAGGACAAGAAGTCTCCTGAGGACAGCCAGGTTGGATCCTGGTAGAAAAGCACCAAGCATGCTGACAGCCCTCAAAGAGGATCTATGCACAAAAGAGCAGGCACAAAGATGGCCCACCAGAGATGGGGAGGAGCGGGGGAGGGGTGGGGAGACCGAAGACCCCGGTTATCCGTGAGCAGCCAAACCCGGAGGATGGGGAGGAAGGCCCTCCTCCCCCACCCCAGCCGAGTTCCTCCACCCTGACGACACTTCCTACGGTCCCTTTTCCACACTCCTCCCAGACATATGGTAGCACCGGGGTAACCTCCAGCGCCCTCCTTTCCCTCCCCCCTCCCCCCGCCTCCCCCCACATCGGCGCAGTGGTAGATCCCTCCTCGGGGCCTGCAATGTAAGACCCCGCAGTGGTAGGGTCCGCGAGGGGGGTATGCCATATGAGGCAAGCACTTACCTCCTGGGTCAGGGAGGGAGGGGGCGAGGCGCAGAGCGGAGCGGAGCCAACTCGGGTGCCAGAGTGAGACGACTAAGCCGACCAAGCAGCCTGTGCCCTCTGCTGCTACCTCCCCCAGCTTCTCCCCCTCTTTTCCTTCCCTCCTCCTCCTTTTCCAGAGCCCTCCTCCCTCCTCCCGTCTCCGGTTCCTGCGTGATGACGTAAGCGAAAAAGATCCACGCCGAGGGACCAGGACCTCCTGGGAATTGTAGTTTCTTTGGCAAGACCTCGCTGAATTCTGTAGGGAAGTCGCGGGCGCTGCTGTAGCAGGGGAATGAATCACGGATACCTCTGAGCTTTTGCCTACCCTGCTCCCTTATGTCCCGAGTGTTTTCTTCGCCTGCTCAGTGGCTGCTCAACCTCAAAACCTAGTACAACTCTGTTCAACCTCAGAAAACTCTCCTCCTTTCCGTCTGTGTGGAAGGTGAAGACTATGGATCATCAGGGACTTTTGCATTTACCTTTGGATTTGGTGAATGTGTGTGACTAAATTTGCTAAATTGATTTTTTCAGTTTTTTCTTTTTCTGTTGGGAAGGATGACTCATTAGGTACGGGAGGGATGTATTTGTTGTTTGTTTTTTTTAATTTTTAAAAAATTATTGCCCTTTTAATTTATTTTATATTTTAAAATTTATTTTTTAGTATTTTTCCAAGGTTACATGATTCATAGTCTCTCCCTCACTTCCCTCTCCCCTCCTAGAGCTGACAAGCAATATACGTGGGCTATACATGTTATTATTACTCAATACCTATTTCCATGTTATTCGTTTTTGTAACCAGGAATTCTCTGTCCGTATAAATAAGTGATAAATCATATGTTTTTCTTCTGTGTTTCTACTCCCACAGTTCTTTCTCATAAGTGGGAGGAATATATTTGTAAATTAATTTGATGGGGAAAAAAATCTGCTGAGTTTTACCCATTTAATCAATACCTAGAAGCTATGGAGAGAATATTAACACTGGCACCAGAGGACCTGGGTTCAAATGCTGACTTTTATTTACTATCTGGGTAATCTTGGCCAACCTCTTACCTTCTCTGGGCCTCAGTTTCCTTATTTGTAAAATGAAAGTGCTGGATTATATGTTTGGACTGGGGCCCCTTCTAGCTCTATGTTTATGATACTATGAAGAAGCATTTGTTAAAATACCTACTATATGCCATGTACAGTTCTAGGCATGGAAGATGAAAAAATAAAGTAGCCCCTTGCTGCTATGGAACCAAGCCCAAAGTGTTGTGGGAGAACTTGATAGTATCAGGTTCAGGAGGGTACCCTCTTAAAGAATTACCAGTGGGTGGAATGAGAAATTAATGTGTTATTCTCAAGTTATTAATAGTTATCTCCATGACCTTAGTTAAAGCTGGTCTCCAGCCACCCCTTAACCCACCTCATCCCCATCAAGACAAGATTACCCCACCAGCAGTGACCTGAGACATGGCCACTGGCCACATCTCTCTCTCTCTCTCTCTCTCTCTCTCTCTCTCTCTCTCTCTCTCTCTCTCTCTCTCTCTCTCTCTCTCTCTCTCTCTCTCTC
>NC_058130.1:201646673-201748356 GCF_016433145.1 Gracilinanus agilis
CTCTCTCTCTCTCTCTCTCTCTCTCTCTCTCTCTCTCTCTCTCTCTCGTTCCCATGATGTGAAACATTGCTCCACATTTCTTTTTTCTTTCAATAAATATTTTCCATTTTAAAGATGGTTTTTCTCGGTCTTTTTGAATAGCAGTTAAAGAGGGTGTACCTTGATATTTCAGGGTCCCTTTCAACTTCCACTTTACATAGCAGGCTCCAATGAATCTTTAAAAAAAGCAGAATTTATTGAGTGAGTGGCCTAGAGGCAGGTGCAAGTGAAGTCTGCCTCCCTGAGGAGAAGGGTCCAGGATTTTTATACCTTAAAGGAATAAAAAGTATGCAACCTAGAGAGGACGGTGGGGAGGGAACAAAATAGGGCTGATTCCCCTGCAAGAAGCCTAGGAGTCTGGGGTAGAAGCACAGGTATACATTATTAATGACACATTAGGCCCCCATAGTGAAGAATTGATTATCTTAGAGAATGCAGAGGTGTTTGAGATGCAAATGGAAGGTATGCATCCCTGCTAAAACTAAAGGACAATTCCTCCTAAACAGAAGGAAATACATCTCTCTCAGGACATTTTGTTTAAGATATTGTCTTTTTGGTTGTACCTGGGTCAGTTTTCTTTGGCCACCTGCATTTCTGGTATCCAGGATTGAGGAATTCTTCACCTATTTTTTTGACCTGGGATTCCTTTGTTGTACCCAAATTTTAATACTTAACCCAGGTTCGATCATGGCCGGAGGAAGAATCACACTGACAATGCAATATGCAAGAAGAGGCTCATTCTTTACTAGCAATAATGGCTAGGGTCGCTAGGCAGAGAGGCATGCCTGAACGACCCCTTGGAATTCTCAGCCAAGAGTTTATATAGAAATGTTTGGGGAAGGGGGTTGTTACATACATAATTATCAAGGTAGTGTCAGGGACAGGTGGTCAGGAAGCATCTGGGGAGGGGGGGTTTCAGGGTCAGGGGGCTGGAAGCATTTGGCAAACATACATTAAATAGGCAAATATTGTAAAGCAGGCAAACATAGACAAACATTCCTCAAGACATCAGATAAGATAGCTTCAGTTTTAGGTTTATGATAGGGGGAGATAAGGAAGACTGTGCTGGGAAACCTTGGGGGCTGGGGGTAGCTAGCCCAGGCCAGAAATAGTTCAGTAGACTGCCAGACTGATTTTTAAATCCAACACCTTTAGAGGCTTGGGGTGTCCCAGTTACCCTGTACCACCATACCAAAAGGGCCATAAAACTGTAATTACACTGTAAGCTAGCAATATCACCACTAGGCCTATCTCAAAGAAATCAGAGATGGGGGGAAAAGGAACTGTTTGTACAAAAATATTCTTAGTAGCTTTCTTTGTAGTGGCTGAATAGGTATCATTGGGGAATGGCTAAACAAGCTGTAGTATATGGCTGTAATATAAAACTATTATGTCGTAAGTGTCAAACCTGAAAAACACAGAACCACTAGTTTGAAAGAATGAGTCTTTAATCAGGATAAGAAAGACAATGCTCTGATCTGGCCACTACACAGAATCAAGCCAAAGATACCACATAGAGTCAAAGATCTGGGATTCCATGAACAATGCCTCCGGGAAAAAGCGCCTGGAAAGGAGATTTTTCAATGAGCTAAAGAACTTGGGGTTTATATACCTTTGGGGGAATATGGGACAGGAAAGTTCAATTGATTGGCTTTCTAGTGGACATAGGGGAAGGAGGAGTTAGACTACCTGGGAGAAACCTAGACACCATGGGAGAAACTTCTAAGACAAAAGGGTACTTAAGTTTTGATTATCTCTTTTACTCCTATTCAGGATGCTTAATGGATGCTTGATGGCTTATTATTCAGTCTGGGACTAGGGTCAGTTTGGAAGTTCTCTGAAGGCCAGTTCCCTTGGGACAAAGTTTAAATAAGTTTCATAAAACAATGTTGTCAATTGGATATGGAATGTGTGTCTTCAGTCACACAGGGAATATGAAAATACATATTACATGAAAGCACTGAAATAATCTATATCAGACTATTTACCACTTTAGGGAGGTGGGAGAGGATCTAAATAAAAAAAAAGTCAGAAAACAATTGTCAAAAATTGTTTCTACATGTCATTGAAAAAAAGATGAGTAAAACTATTGTGTGAAATAATTTGACCCCTAAACCCCTACCCTATTGGAATTGATTCCAGGCTTATTGCTCAATGATTTTACCCCATGCTAATTCCTAATCAATATAATCCAGTATTTCATAGGGGAAGTGATGGTGTTAACATACCTTAACATACATGTTGTCAGTTAGGGATAATCAACTAATCCTAACACAATATAATTAAGAGTAATTATATTAGGTGTTAACTTGGAAAAAACACAGAACTATTAAATAGTCACAAAGCCACTCTTTAATCAAGGGAAAGGGGGAACAGGGCTGATTAGGCCCCTTATGCAGAGCTGTGCCTTATGCAGAGTCCAAGGATTGAACACTGCTTCCCTCTGATCCCTGACCCCCTGGGAGTGACACTGAGCTAGATGACAACTCTAAGGAACAAAGGAAATTGGGGAACTTATATACCATTTGGGAAGATCCAGGGGCTGGGAAAGATGATTGACTTTATACTGGTAAGGATGGGATTTACAATCAAGCTTGGGAAAAGAATCCTAACCAGAGGCTAGGGTGTAAGGGAAGGTGCTGCTTACACAATGGATACAAAAGGATGGTCCCTGCCCAGGTGTGTCTTTGATACAATGACTTTGATACAAAGACCCAGTCTTTGATACAATGGGCAAGACTACCTAAGACAAAAGGGTATATAGCATTTACCCTAGGGTCCATTATTCAGTCTGCTACTGCTAGTCTGAGATTCCCTTCAGGGTGGATTCTCACAGGAACAGGGAAGCACAAGCTTTGGGGGTCTCCAGCCTACAAGCTATTTCTAAAACTTGGGGTTCATCAGATCTCCCTAAGCCACAAGTTTGGGGTCTCTAGATTCCACTTCGACCTAGGTTAAATAGTTGAATAGATTCTTTAAACTTATAAAGGACCTCCACCATTGTGGCTGGTGAGTGTCAGAGTGCACAAGACCTCCAAACCTTCTTACAACCTAATCATATAAAACCAGGATAGAATTGTCTTAAGCTTCTGTGGAAAGTCTCCTAGTTAATTTAGGAGCCCCTCAGCCCTTTGTCATTTCCCTCTGTTGCCCAATATTAAGTGGTATACCAAGATAAATTTAAAATGGGTAAATGACTTAAATATAAAGAGCGAAATCATAAACAAATTAGGTAAACATAGAATAATATACCTGTCAGATTTGTGGGAAAGGAAGAAATTTAAAACTAAACAAGAGAAAGAGAACATTTCAAAATGTAAAATGAATGATTTTGATTACATCAAATTAAAAAAGTTTTGTACAAACAAAATCAATGCAACCAAAATTAGAAGGAAAGCAACAAAGCGGGAAAACATTTTTATTAAAAAAAAAAAAACCTCTCTGACAAAGGTTTAATTTCCCAAATATATAAGGAATTAAGTCAAATTTACAAAAAAAAAAAAAATCAAGCCATTCCCCAATGGACAAATGGTCAAGAGCTATGAATAGGCAGTTCTCAGATGAAGAAATCAAAACTATCAAAAATCACATGGAAAAATGTTCTAAATCCCTCCTGATTAGAGAAATGCAAATGAAAAAAACTCTGAGGTACTACCTAGCAGATACCTGAGGTACTACCTAGCAGATGTTTTTCTTCTGGTCAATATGGCAGCAAAGAAAAGTGATAAATTTGGAAAGGATGTGATAAAATTGGGAGACTAATACACTACTGTCAGAGTTATGAATTAATCCAAACTTTCTGGGGGGCAATTTGGAATTATGTCCAAAGGGCTTTAAAAGATTACCTGCCCTTTGATCCAGCCATATCGCTGCTGGGTTTGAAACCCAAAGAGATAATAAGGAAAAATACTTGTGCAAAAATATTTATAGCCAATGTTAGATGCTGTATACCTATCTGACTACCCACAGGTCCCATTGCCCTGTAACTGTAAACTGGTAGGGGGTGGGTAAGTGGTTGGGGGTTAGTTTTGTCAGTCTGTGACCAATGATGAGAATTTGTATTTTGTGCCGCACTATCTGGATTGTCTAGGATTTGAGAATTATAAAACTTGTACTCTGGAACAAGGGAGTTCCTTTAGAATATTTTTCCATGGTTACATGATTCATGATTTGGCCTCCCTCCCCTTTCTTCCCCACTCCTGGCGCTGACAAGCAGTATCACTGGGTTATACATGTATCATTGTTCAAAACCCATTTCCATGTTATTCATATTTGCAGTAGATCTATCTTTTAATGCCATACTCCTAATCATATCCCCATCCAACTATGTGATCTATCATATGTTTTTCTTCTGTGTTTCTACTCTCACAGTTCTTTCTCTGACTGTGGGTAGCATTCTTTCTCAAAAGTTCCTCTGGATTGCCCTGGGTTATTGCATTGCTGCTAGTAGAGAAGATCATTACATTTGATTGTGTACAATGTTCTCCTGGTTCTGCTTCTTTCACTCTGTATCAGTTCCTGGAGGTCTTTCCAATTCACATGGAATTCCTCCAGTTCAGCATTCCTTATAGCACAATAGTATTCCATCACCATCAGATATCACAATTTGTTCAGCCATTCCTCAATCAAAGGACACCCTATCATTTCCCAATTTTTTGCTACCACAAAAAGTGCAGCTATAAATGTTTTTGTGCATGTTTTTTTTTCTTATTATCTCTTTGGGGTACAAACCCAGCAGTGGTATGGCTGAGTCAAAAGGGTAGGCATTTGTCAATTGGACAATGGCTTGATTTTTTGTAAATTTTACTTAGATTTGAGAAATCAAACATTTGTCAGAGAATTTTGTTATAAAATTCCCAGTTTGTTGCTTTCCTTCTAATTTTGGTTTGATGTAATCAAAGTCATTCATTTTACATTTTGTAATGTTCTCTGTCTCTTGCTTGGTCTTAAATTCCTTTCCCATAGATCTGACAGATATACAATTCTATGTTCACCTAATTTATATATGATTTCATTCTTTATATTTAAGTCATTTACTCATTTTGAATTTATCTTGGTATAGGGTGTAAGATGTTGATTTAAACCTAATTTTCTCCATAATGTTTTCCAATTTTCCCAGCAGTTTTTGTCAAATAGCAAGTTCTTGACCCAAAAGCTGGGATCTTTGGGTTTATTGAACATTAGCTTGCTGAAGTTACTTACCTCTAATCTATTCCATTGATCCAGCCTTCTCTCTCTTAGCCAGTACCATATTGTGTGTTTTTTTTTTCATTTTTTAGAATATTTTTACATGGTTACATGATTCATGTTCTTTCCTTCCCCCCAAACCATAGCCAACCCACAATTCCACTGGGTTTTACATATATCATTGATCAAGATCTAGTTCCATATTATTGATAGTTGCACGGGGGTGGTCGTTTAGAGTCTACATCCCAAATCATATCCCAATCAATCCATGTGTTCAAGCAGTTGTTTTTCTTCTGTGTTTCTACTCCCACAGTTCTTTCTCTGGATGTGGATAACATTCTTTCTCATAAGTCCCTAAGAATTGTTCTGGATCACTGCATTGCTGCTAGTAGAGAAGTCCATTACATGCAATTGTACCGCAGTGTGTCAGTCTCATACTGTTCTCCTGGTTCTGCTCCTTTCACTCTGCATCAATTCCTGGAGGTCATTCCAGTTCACATACCATATTGTTTTGATGACTACTGCTTTATAGTACAGTTTAAGATCTGGTACTGCTAGGCTACCATCCTTCACATTTTTTTTTCATTATTTCAATATTAATATTGATATTCTTGATCTCTTGTTCTTCCAGAATCTGGATTCCAGATGAACTTTGTTATAATTTTTTCTGATTCTATAAAAAAGTTTTTTTGGTAGTTTGATAGGTATGGCACTAAATAAGTAGATTAGTTGGGATAAGATCATCATTTTTATGATGTTAGCTCATCCTACCCATGAGTAATTAATGTTTTTCCAGTTATTTAGATCTAGTTTTAATTATGTGAAAAGTGTTTTGTAGTTGTAGTCATATAATTCCTGTGTTTGTCTTGGTAGATAAATTCTTAAATATTTTATATTGTCTAGAGTGATTTTAAATGGAGTTTCTCTTTCTAACTCCTGCTGCTGAATTATGTTGGAAATTATAGAAATGCTGATGATTTATGTGGGTTTATCTTGTACCCTGTAACTTTGCTAAAGTTGTTAATTATTTCCACTAGTCTTTTAGTTGATTTTCTAGGATTCTTTAATACCATCATATCGAAAGAACGCAGAGAAAGAATTGTGGGAGTAGAAACACAGAAGAAAAACAACTGCTTGATCACATGGGTTGATGGAGATATGATTGGGGATATAGACTCTAAGCCAGTGATGGGCAAACTTTTTAAAGAGTGGGCCAAAGGAAAAGAAATACTCATCTGTCAGTCTGTTTCTAAGGCAACTCTTTCAAAGTTTTATTGTATTGTACCTTACTCATTGTATTCGTCAGATTAAGAATATTGTTCAGCAGCTGGATAGAACATTTCAGGGGGACCACATCTGGCCCTTGGGCCGAAGTTTGCCCATCACTGCTCTAAGGGATTACCCTAATGCAAAACTAATAATATGGAAATAGATCTTGATCAATGATACATGTAAAACCCAGTGGAATTGCTCGTTGGCAACCAAAGGGGGATGGGAGGAGAGGAGGGAAAGAACATGAATCATGTATTCTAAATTAATTAATTAAATAAAATTAAATTTTAAAAAATGTATACCATCATATCATCTGCAAAGAGTGATAGTTTAGTTAGGAGATATCTTTAATAACTAGTTATTGGTGGATTCACAAATGAATTCTACTAAACATTCAAAGAACAATTAGAGAGATGCACTGTGGGAAGATGGTGGAATAGGGTGCCCTCTTACAAATAAACAAAAATAAATCCACAAAATCAGTTCTAAAAGAGGCAAAAGCAGTGAGGAGTCAATGAGGAATCCTGGGATTGGGGAGGAAGGTTTCTGACTTCCCTGGCTTCAGTCCCACTTTTGTGGGCCCTGGGGGCAGGAATTGGGTAAACAGCATGAAATCCACAATAGAGCCCCTGAGGGCAGGATTAGCCACCTAACCTTGTTTGGTGAGCCCCAGAGTCTACAGCCTGAAGGATACCACTGGAATCCATTTCCATCTCCAGAAGGTGAAGGTGACTGTATAGGTCTTATACAGGGGACTGTAGTAGTTCCAAGGCAGAAGAGCAGTAAGGGATAGGCAATTGGGGTTAAATGCCTGGCCCAGGGTCATATAGCTAGTAAGTATCTGAGGTCATGTTTGAACCCAGGTCCTGCTAGCCTGGTACTCTATCTACAGAGTCACTTAGCAGCCCCGGTCTTAAATATTTTTGTTAGCACTCTATCTTAGATACCAAAATCTTATCCCAGACATTTTATAGAAAGTTTTGTTCCCAGTAAACCACTTCCTTATTCTACATGCATTAATTTTGTTTCTGCAAAAGCTTTTAAAAATTTTCATTAAATGAAATTTTTTTCATCTTTTGTAATTGCCTCTCTCCCTTGTTTGTTTGGTTAAGAATTTACACCCTACCCATCTGTGAAGGGTATATAATCTACTTCTCTTCTAATTTTTTATTGTATGATCTTTAATATTCAAGTCATATATTCCTTTTGAATTTATTGTGGATATGATGGAAGATGTTAGTCAAAGCCTAATTCCTGCTAGACTGCTTCCGTGGTTTCCCAGGCCTTAACAATAGTTTTCCCCTTGTTCTCCCTACCTCCTGTCTCCTCATTCTAACCCACCCCCTCCTGTTCCCCCAATTGCCAAGGAGATTTTTTTAAAGAGAAGATCTAATCATTTTACTCAATTACTCAATACATTCGAGTTATTTCCCTATTTCCTTTAGGAGTAAATAAAAAGTTCTGTTTAGCATTTAAAGCTCTTCATAATTTAGTTTCTGCTTACCTTTCCAATCTTCTTGCTTTACTCTCCTTCACATTAGCCATACTGGCTGGTCCTTGCTCAGAATACTCCATCTTTTATCCCTATGCCTTTGTCTCTCTGCCATTTATATTCTCCCTCTCTGTTTCCCTGGCTTTCTTCAAGAATGTCTAAATCCCACTACCTGTAGAGTGTCTTTCCTGAGCTCCCTTAGTTGCTAGACTCCTACAGAATCACCTGTAGCTTCATCTGCACATAGGAGTCTCAATAGACAAAGTCAACAATTTGTTGTTCAGTTGTATTCCACTCTGAGGTCCTATTTGGAGTTTTCTTGACAAAGAGAGAGAAGCTATTTACCATTTCCTTCTCCAGCTCATTTTACAGATGGGGAATGGAGGCAAACAGAGTTAAGTGATTTGTCCAGGGTCATGTAGGTAGTAAGTGTCTGAGGCTGGATTTGAACTCATGAAGATGAATCTTCCTGACTTCAAGCCTGAAATTCTATCCACTTTGCTAGCTGCCTTGGTGTCAACAAAACCTCAGTTCAAATCCTTTCTCAGTCACTAGGTATGTGATGTTTGGCTTGGGAGTTAAATCTGTGTGATACTTTTCAATTCTAGGTAGAACTGCTGCTAGCAATGAAAGAATTCTCTTTTTGTATCCTCAATGATTAGCATAGTGCCTGCCACATAATAGGCTTTTAAGAAATGTTTATTGGTAGACAGTAAATGCTTGACAACATTAATTCATCAACTATTTATCTAATCATAAATGATATGCTCTTCTACATGTGGGCTTCTTCCCAGAGTCTTTTTCTCCCTTCAAGAACCTTTCTTTGAGGAGAATCTGGAATCTAGAGATTTTTCTTTCTGATGCTGGAAGTCAGAAAAAGCAGAATCTCCTCTTCCAAGTTATTGCCAACTCCATCTTTTCGGTTTAGGATCAAAGTATGCAATAATTAGTCTTCACCAATGGGGAATCTTATGTAAATAACTTGATCTCCTAGGTACATTTATTGAATTAAGTGATCTATAAAAATTTAAGATAGTGACCCCGTATTCGCAGAGTTTAAACTGGGCTCTAATTCCACTTTCATTTGCTCTCTGAAGGTTATAATTAAAACATCAGGGTTTCACTCTGGGTTGGAGGGTGGGATATAGGTTAAAACAGCACGAAAGGAATCGCAGTGACTATTCCCTGTGTCCTTCCTCATCCCACCCCTTGATAATTCGAGGGCCTGGCTCCCCTGGCGTGCTAGAGCATCGAAGTCCAGGGTCAGGCTAGGCCAACAAGTAACCTGAACCCATGGCGGGGCAGGAGGTGAAGGGGCGGGAAGTGGGAAATGGCTTCTCTTTCCCTCCCCAGCCCACTTTCGGGGGTTGGGGGGCACCAGGGAATGCCATGTAATGGTCACAAGGGCGCCACACACTCGGGTTAGTACTGCCTCCTTGTGGCAGCGGCCGGCAACATGGCTGTACAGAGCTGACCTTCCTAGCTGAGCTAGAAGTCTTTCAAATTCCACAGGCTCCAGCCTCATCCCTACGAAGAACTTTTCCCCTACAACTCCCAGTAGCCTCTGCGCAGCGAATGTTTCCCTCTCCCCCGCCTTTCTAAGCCTCTTCCCGGAATGGACGGTCAGATTCGGAAGGCGGGCCAATTGCCTTTAAGGGCGGAATGGGAGTAGCCTCAGCCGCGCTCCTCCCTGCTTCGCGTCTCCGTCGCTGCCCCCGTGGCAGTTTGTCTAGTTTCAGGCGTCCGGGCTTCTGCTCCCTCAGGGAATCACCATGGTGTCTCACGCCGGTTGGGGGAGCCCCGGGAAGGCGCGGCTCGCGCTCTGTCTGGCGGGGCTCGCTCTCTCTGCTTACGCCCTGCATGTGAAGGCGGAGCGCGCCCGGAGCCGGGAATATCGCGCCTATTGCGACTTGGGCGAGTCCGTCAGCTGCTCCCGCGTGTTTTCCTCCCCGTGAGCGCGCAGGGCTGCATCGGGGAGCGGGGTGCTGATGGCCCGGGATGTATGGGAAGGGGGGTCGTGCTTCCTTGACTGTCCGGGGTGAAGGCGGGGACACTCCTGGGCTCGGGGTGATGAGGGGCTGCCGTATTCGGCTTCTGAGGGTTCTCTGGGCCTGCCCGAAGGCGGGAAGAAAGGGGACCTTGGGGGCACCGCGGCTTGCATTCCTCGGATGTAGGCTGCAACCGATACGGGAAGCGCGATGTGGTTCAGTTCCCTCCCCCCACCCTGGAGGTCGTTGGCCTGACCCTCTGGGTTCAAGGCCTTGACCACTTACAGGGACACCACCTGGGAACTGAGCAGTAAGAAGGGGGCGGGGCAGATCATTATTTTAAGAGTATCCTGGGAGCGATGGATGGAGGTGAGCCCAGTGCTGAGTGGCCATCTCGTTAGCTTGACCCAAGCGTCCACTCAAAGCACTATTGGGCCATCCCCAAGGGACATTTTGGGTGGGGATATAGCCACTCCCTATGGGCTCATACCGTTGGGTCCTGGAGGAAGAAAGGAAAGGCAAGTTTTGTGCTAATTGTTTACAAATATTATTTATTTGGTCCTCAATTATGCCCCTCTTACAGTTGAGGAAACGGAAGCACACAAATGGGAAGTGTTGGGGTGGGGGTCATAAAGGATTCTAGGAAAGCATGGGTGGGGCTTATGGAAGAAGAGGCAGGGACTGTGGAAAAAGGGGTGGGTTCGGTATGTGTTCCCAAATTGCCCAATTTAACCACTTCCACAGAAACTGTAAACTGGGATGAGACTTCGTCTCCTTGACTCCACCCAACCCCCCACCCTTCCTCTATCCTTCAGATGGAGTAAGGGCTTTGGGCTGGTGGAACCCTTCCTGGGTCCTGACAGCATCCTGAACCAGTCCAACAGCATCTTCGGCCTTATCTTCTATAGCCAGCAGCTTCTTCTGGGTGAGTGGGAAGTCCCTTCACCCAAAGACCCAGCCCCCTTCCTCAGAGTGCCCACTCCTTCTCCACAGTCCCTGCCTCTTCCTCCGTAGACCCCACCCATGCTTTCCTAGAAGCCTTACTTTCTTGATGACCCCCACCCCCTCCACTTTCCCCCATTCCTAGTCACCAGTATGAACCAAACCCCTATGGACTCAACTCCTAGTTCCCATGCTTTGCCCCAGGACAGATAGGGGAGATAATGACCTTTTTCCCAGTCCTTGAGACCTGTGACCTAACTTCTGAAGAAAGGAAACAGGAAGGAAACTAAGGCTGTTGATAGAGTTGCTTATCAGTAAGCAGTATACATCGGTATCATACTTTGCTGGAAGCAGACTAAAGGGAAAGTCTGTGGGCCTGCTGCAAACCAGCCGCGTTTCCTGGAAGAAAATTCTCATTGTCCTGCCAATGTCTTCTTCCCCCAGGCTGCTACAGTGCTCGGTGGGCTTCTTCAGTCTTGATGTTCAGCTCCGTGCTTTCTCTTTTGGGCTCAATTTACCTAGCCTGGATCCTGCTTTTTGTGCTCTATGACTTCTGCCTGGTTTGTGTCTCTACCTATGCCATCAATTTGGGCCTAGCCATACTCAATTACCAGAGGGCAATGGGGCCCTTGAGATTACAGGACCGCAATAAAAAGAGACACTGACCTCCCAGACTCTAGTGGGGATTTCCAAGCCCTGATCAACCTCTGGTCCAACCCAGGAGTCTAATCCCTCAGCTGCTGGAGTTTGGATGAAGACTGAAGGATGGTGGAAGGATCCATGCTCACAACTGAGTGTGTGTTTGACTGTGCCCCACCACCAGGGGACAGCTGCTTCCAGGATGTGTAGGCAGGACCCTATTGCTCAGTACCAGTTGTCTCTGGAATCACCTGCCGATTTCACCATTTTCCCCTAGACTACCACTTTTGGGGGAAGTTGGGATAAGAATTGCTTATCTCTTAAAAGTGGGGACAGCCTAATCCATGGTATGTATTCAATAAATAAAATTAGAAAGGCACACTGTATGAGTATGTGGAGTCTTTTTCTGCTTTGGGCCAAGACTAGCCCCATTTCCTTCCCTTCCTTAGGTAGCCAAGCATTTAGAGCCACATGGACCCCACCTTAGGCTGCCTGGGGGCTGGTGAGGATGAGTCAGTGCTGGTACTTTGTTTAGTCCTGTTCCCCACTCTGCAAGAGTCAGCAAGGCTCCAGGCAGTATCAGTCCCAAGCCTGAGGAGTAAAACCCTAGGTCCTTACCTCATTGTTCTTATGGGATAGGGGAAATTTCTTACCCTGCTTTGGTAAGAAAGGGGTCCCTTTACTCAGACAGGAAAGGTCTTTGGAATACATTCCATCCCTCACCCCTTGGTTGGGATATCTTTCCAATGGACTTGAATTGTGCCCTTTAGACTTCAGAAAAACTTGTTGAGATGTAACCCAATTCTATTTTATAGCTATTTTGTATTTCCTTTATCTGGCTCAGGTCTGGGACTAGAGGCATGGAATGATAGGGAAGTTAACATTTGGACTGAGGTTAGGATTTGAGATAGGAAATAAGGAAAAGATTGAGGTATTATTGGATGTATAAGAACTAGGAGAATAAAGAAAGTGCTTATAATTTGATGTTTCCAATCAGGAATCTTTTTTTAACAGTTTGGGCCTCTCAGACCAATGGATTTTGCCAGGCTAGATTGAGAAATTGCTGGGACATTAGTTAATGGAGTTATAAAGAAGAGAGGAGGAGGCCAAAAAAGAACAGAATGAAAGAAGGGAACTGGGACTGAGAAGAGTGAAAGAGAAGGAAGAAGGGAAAAGAGCTGGAGTACATACAAGTAGGATCATGGGTCACAGTACTGGGCCAGTCTCCTTCAGAATGGGAGAAGGGAATAATATTTATTAAGCACCTACTGTGTACCAGGAAATTTACAAATATTTGATCCTCAACTGTGGGAGGTAGATGCTATTATGATTCCCATTTTACAGTTGAAGAAACTGAAGCAGACATTAAGTGGCTAACCCAGAGTCACTGAGACTGGATTTGAACTTAGAGCTTTCTTACTCTAGGCCTAAAACTATCCAATGCATTACTTAGCTGCCTTGAAGAGTCTGGGCCTTATTCCTGGTAAGCAGGAATTAATACAAAGACCAAAAGGAGGTAGAGGTATTAAAGCTGGCATGGTGGGGAGGGAATATTGCCTGTTATAAATAATGTCTGCTGAATTAAAATTTGTAAGGATGTTGAAGGGATGGAGGCTGTGGAGAGTATGGCCATTTGATCAGCAAGGAGTTAAATGCCTGAATTTTTCCCTTTGTCCAGAACTGCATCAAAAGGAAATGGAGATCTTTCTGGTGCCCTAAGAACATCCTGGTGTTAGGGTGTCAGACTGAGCCATCCTGGCCATATTCTGGGTGTGGAGGAAAATGTGCGGTGGGGGTGTTCTGAGGAAGCAATATTCCCTTGTAGTTACAACCCCCAGGGTCAGGTTAGCTAGCCCTAACCTGGAATTATGTCAGGGTGAAGGAATTCACTTGGTGAGTGAAGCAGGATGGAGGTGGGACTTGGATGGAGGTGGGGCTCCCCAAGGAAAAGGAGACCTGGTGGCCTCCCCAAGGGCAGCATCAGAGCAGAGCTGGCAGCAGCATGAAGCAGAGCTGGGGACTAGGACTACTTATACTGGAAGCACTGATCCTTTCAAGGGGTGAGACCTGGAGGGAGGAAAAGGACCTCAACTATGTAGGGGAAAGAGTGTGGGCCATGGGATCTGGGGAGAAGCCTCTCCAAGGCTGATTGTGTGAGTAGTTGGGCCTTTGTAGAGCTTTTCTGCCCAAACACCTCCATTGGGTATGGTGTTGGGCTTTCTAGATAGCCATGAACTTGGGCTTCTTCTGAAAGTTTATTTGTGTGACCAACACTAGCCAATCATCCCATCTCTCTGTAATTGTATAACTATATATGTGCCTGACTATCTGTTCAAGAGCATAAACTGGGAGATTGTCTGTGGCTTCCCTGATGTGTGACTTGAGGTTTGTGATCTCCCCTGTACCCACCCTAGCTGATGGTAGTCTTGTCTTTGTGTGCATATCAAGGTATGGGCATATGTTTTTGGAATGACTATATGGGGATCTCCCCTGGGGGGAAGGGGAACAGATGGTTTTTTTAGCTACTACTAGCCTCTTGTAGCAGAGAGATGGTGAGCAGGGGACATGGGAAATTGGATCTCTGGATGCTTCTTCTCCAAGTAAACATGACCAGGATCATCTTTTTTTTTAAAACAACAACGACGACGATGACGACGACGACGACAACAAACAAATCTTTACCTTCCATCTTAGAATCAATATTATATATTGGTTCCAAGTCAGAAGAGCAGTAGGGGCTAGGCAATGGGATTAAGTGACTTGCCCAGGGTCACACAGCTAGGACATCTCTGAGGTCAAATTTGAACCCAGGCTCTCCCATCTAGGCCTGGCTCTCAATTCACTGAGCTACCTACCTTTCCTTTTTAATCCTTCAGATCTGTGGGATAATTAGGCTAATGACCCCATCCCCTCTAAAAATTAACTTTGACTCACTTAATGAGAGACCGACTAGGGACTGCATTCCTAAAGTCCAGAAGGAAAATAGGTGGGGAACTGGACACTCACCTTTGGAGTGCTTTCAGTCCCAGGAACGAGCCGAAAGCCCTCTCTCTCTGCCCCGTGGATTGCTGGGCACAGACCTCAGGGAGGAGAAGTAATTACCTGTGCGTTGGCTGACGCTCTGCATCTGTTCCAGTAAAAGCTGCTTCTTGGTCTCATAAATATTTTCTTTCTGGGAGGTGGTGGTGATGGAGTCATGGAGTCTCTGAGGGGGAGGGGCAAACTACCCCCCTGACCCCAGCTCCCTTATGGGGACCCAGCCTTGGGTCACCATTTTTCCTGACACCAGGCTGAACAGATTCACCAGTATCTCTGTCTTTTTTCAGGACTTCATGCAGCTCAACAAGGTAAGACCTGAGAGATAGGGTGAGGGCCAGAGAGGCTTGGATCAAACTATGGGGGTGGGCCTGGGACCCCGGGTCTAATTTTGATGAATATGGCAGTCTTACTTGGGGTAATGGTGTCTGACTGACCTGGAGGGGAACAGGGATGAATGTTCAAACTTTATCTCTAGCCTGTGGGCAGCGTGGTCCTGGCCCTCCCAAGCCTCAAGAGGCTAATGCCAGGCCAGGAGAGTGGCCATGGCAGGCAAGTGTGAGACGACAGGGAGTTCACATCTGCAGTGGTTCCCTGGTCTCGGACACCTGGGTCCTCACCGCTGCCCATTGCTTTGATAGGTAAGTCTGGACAGGTCCACCATCCTGCATAGGGTTGAGGCTCCTTTTCTTGACCTACGCACTAACCATCCTGGCTAAGCTTTCATAAGGGCACCCTTTTTTGATACAATTCTCTACAAAGGACAATTAAAAACAACACCCCTCCGCCCCCCCCCCCCCCAGCCCTTCTTAGGCTTGGAAATCCTGCAGGCAGGGCTGGAAACTTGTAACTACTGTGTTACCCTTCTAGGACTTCTGTGACAGATCTGAGTCCCTGGTCAGTGGTGCTGGGCTCTCTGCAGCAAGACGGGATTGGCTTAGGGGCAGAGGAAGTAGGCTTAGCCTCCCTCCACCTTCCTCCGACTTACAGCCACTATACTAAGGGCTCTGACATGGCCCTCCTCCAGCTGAACCACAGCTTGCACCGATCTCCCATCTGCCTGCCCCAGCCCAGCCACCGCTTCCCTTTCGGAGCCTCGTGCTGGGCCACTGGATGGGGCCAGGGCACAGAGAGGGGTAAGCTTTGTTCTTGGGCACCTGCTGGCCTTCCCTGTCTGTCCCTTTCCCCAAACATTTGCTCCTAACCCTTCTAGCCTCTTATCCCCCTCAGCTCCCGGGACCCTTCGCAACCTTCGTCTTCGTCTCATCAGCCGCCCTACCTGTAACTGCCTTTATAACCGGCTGCATTTGCGGCAGCTCTCCAGTCCAGCGCGGCATGGGATGCTGTGTGCTGGGGCCCCCCCTGGGGCTCAGGGCCCCTGCCAGGTACTCCCCGAGATATTGGAGGTCTAGTGGCCTCTAGGGGAGGAATGGGACTCGGAAGTAACAGAGGACTTGCAGGCTAGACACTGGAATTCAGAAAGCAGTGGGCTGGGCTAGACGGCAGGCAGAAGGGCCGCTCTGCTGTTCAGTCGTTACCAAGAAAGTTTGTGGAGATGGGAGGAACAGGTGGAGACACAAGAATGGACTGAAAGAGAATCAAAGGTGAATGGATATAGCAGAAATCAACAAGATGGACAGAAAGATTTGTCAAATGATGTCTTCACTGGGTATATTCAGAGGCATTTCTAGGGGGTTTGGGGTCTCCACACCGATGCCTCTTCTATTTATTTTAGGGAGATTCTGGGGGTCCAGTGCTATGCCGGGAGCCAGATGGGCACTGGGTTCAGGTTGGAATCATCAGCTTCTCCTCAAGCTGTGCCCAGGAGGACACCCCAGTGCTACTGACTGACCTTGCCGCCTATACTCCTTGGCTGAGGACCCAGGCCTTGGGTGCAGTCTTTCTCTACCAGAGCCCCGAGATCTTAGAGAGCAGTGATGAGGACAGCTGCATCTGTAAGGGCCAGTGATGCCTGGGTCTGAATGGAGGGTGAAGAGATAGTACCTTCTCTAGGCTGGACAGCCAACCTGGTGAAAGTTGTAGTTCCTATCATTCAAAGTGTGGGGAACAATGAAAGTTGTGGGGGAGAAAGGGTACAACAATTGCCTTGTGCATTAAACAAGCGAAGTAACATCTGAAGTGGAAGCTACGGTCTTTTTTTTTTTTTTAAACCCTTGTACTTCGGTGTATTTTCTCATAGGTGGAAGAGTGGTAAGGGTGGGCAATGGGGGTCAAGTGACTTGCCCAGGGTCACACAGCTGGAAGTGGCTGAGGCCGGGTTTGAACCTAGGACCTCCTATCTCTAGGCCTGACTCTCACTCCACTGAGCTACCCAGCTGCCCCCCCCCCCCCAAGCTACGGTCTTTGGTCAGAAACTAGGGCCACCTAGGTTGAGGGTTTCAAACCCAAAGGGACTTTAGGAACCATGAAGTCGTTCTTGGGGGGTACCCAGACATTCAAGGCTGTCTGTGTCTTTTTCTTGTAGCCTGTGGTTCACTGAAGGGGAAGGGCCCCCATCCTGGTGCTCCTTCCCCCTGGCCCTGGGATGTTCGTCTGAGGCACCTTGGGCAGTTTGTATGTGGTGGGGCCCTGGTATCTGAAGAAGTGGTGCTGACAGCTGCCCATTGCTTCATTGGGTAAGCCTGCCCTTCAAATCTAGGACTCGGGGTCTCTTAGCCCTTCATACTCAAACCTGTTTTCCCCAAATCCTTCACCTGTCTCTCTTTCCACAGGCGCCAGACTTTGGAGGAATGGACTGTAGGGTTGGGCAAGGGTGAGGTGGAACGAGGGCTTCGCCAACTCACCCTTCATGGTGCTTACACCCACCCAGAGGGTGGTTATGATATTGCTTTGCTAGTCTTGTCCCAGCCTGTCATCTTGGGTCCCAGCCTCCGGCCCCTCTGTCTGCCATATGCCTCCCACCATCTACCTGAAGGGGCACGGGGCTGGGCACAGGGTAGAGCTCAAAAGAGAACAGGTAGGTGGAAATGGGACCCAGGTACTTGCACCCAAACTAAGAATCCAATGCAAAAAAGCCTGTTGGCAATCTGGGAATACTGTGTTAAAAACCAGGGAGTCTCTTTTCTTCACAGATCTTGACCCCTCCCTAGCAGTTCCTGTGACTCTCCTTGGACCTGGGGCCTGCAGCAGACTTCATGCTGCTCCTGGGGGTGAGGGTATCCCTATAATTCCAGGGATGCTCTGTGGAAGTGCTGTGGGGGAACCTCTCCAGTGTGAGGTGAGACTACCTCAGGTAACTCTGAAACCACATTAAGATCTAAAATTCCCAACAATTGGCTCTTTCCAAAATTCAACCCAAATCCCTATCTTTGTCTTTGATTCTATTTCCTTGAGGAGTTTGAGGGTTTAACCCTTAAATTTTTTTTTAAACCCTTACTTTGTCTTAGAATCAATACATACTATGCATTGGTTCTAAGGCAGAAAAGTGGCAAGGGCTAGGCAATGGGGGTTAAATGATTTGCTCAGGAAGCTAGGAAGTGTTTTAGGCCAACCCTTAATTCTTATGCCTGATGTTGCCTTCCCACTAATAACTTCACAAGTACCTTCTAACCTGACACCTGTTAACATGGCCAGGACTCCCCAGTTTCTTATTATGGATACTATAAGAGTAAAGTTGGGAAGCTGTTAAGCTATTTCTCCAGAGAAATAGCCCAGAAGCAAAAAAAAAAAAAAAAAAGTCCTAGTACCTAAAGTATGCCAATCAGTGAGAACCCAGGCTGGAGATGGGCCTTGGCTCAGGAAGGGGCTTGCACTAAGGACATAAGAGTCATTACAACTAGAACCTCATCAACCTCCACCAAAAGCAGGATTCTAGAAAGACTTACCCATCCCATACAAATTTGTGCTTTGCCCCAGGCTTTAAGTCTCTTAGAAAGCTTATTGGCAAACGGTGATGGGTCTTTTCTCCCCTTTCCAGGGCTTGTCAGGATCACCACTGGTGCATGATGTGATGGGCACATGGTTCCTGGCAGGGCTGCACAGCTTCAGTGATGCCTGTAGGGGCCCAGCCTGCCCTGGGGTCTTTACTGCACTCCCTGCTTACGAAGACTGGGTTAGCAGCATTAAATGGCAGGTCTATTTTGCTGAACCACCTGAATCTGAGAAAGAGAACTGCCCTGCTAACCCAAGTATGAAACCCAGCAAGCCATTCCTACTCAGTAATTAGCTTACATACATAAGCCCTGGCTTTATTTTCCAAAGCTTGAGGAATCTTCTAACCTCTTGCACTGCTCCCTCCTTTCCCCTTTGCCTCTAGGACCAAGGGAAATTATTCTTCCAATTCCCACCTTTAGTCACAGGGAAAATTATATTCCAGATGAGTTCTGTCAACTGAATTTCCTGCTTCTTTCCCTTCTACCCCCCCATTTTCCCCATAGGAGGTGGTCCCTGTAGTTGGTGACTGAGCTTCTCCAAGATGCCTACATTATGCATGGATAGGCCAGAGGTAAACTCCCAATTCATTTGCACCACACATAACCTCTGTTCACCTTCCTCTACCTCATGCTTTTTTCTGATTACAGGTGCCAAAGGACTTAAGATGTGATGGCTTCAAGAAGAGAATGGGTTGTTACTCCCTCTTTATACAAGGACAGGCCTCATTGAGAGACCAAAGTCTTGTGTACCTGGTTCTGTGGAAATGCACGAGCCTATTTGAACTTGGGAAGAAATGTGCAGAGCCAGGAGACAGAATCATCCCAATCTCCCTGCAATCCCTGGCAGGATAGGGAGATCTCTGCCTAGAATCTTCTGCAGAATCTTCCTAGAATGTCTTGTTGGTTCATCCCCCAAATCCAACCAGTGCATGTCCCACCACACAGAAAAATCCCACGAACAGACTTTTTTTCCTTTAACTACCAGATACATAATACACACTATAGCAGCCAACTTTTTTCTTAAAATTTCCTTTTTTTTTGGAGCAAATTTTCCCTTTTTTAAAACTTAAATAAAACCTTACAAAATAGACTTTAGAAAATAAGTTACAAATTGTAGCAAAAGGCTTTTCCCCCAAGGGAGAAATCCTGTTCTCTTCTCCCTCTTTGGGAATCTATCTCCCTTGAACCTATGCTTTCCCTCTCCCTTCATTCTTAAGACTCCAAGGTTCCTTTGTCCTCTATCTCTTTCTCCATGACCCACACAGTAGATCTAGGGTCCTTGATGCTGAGGAAGAGAGGGGAAAAAGAACTCAGTACAACTCTAACCCTTTCCTAAGAACTGGACAACCAGCATCCTGGGAAATTAGCCCCATACGGCAGAAGACGGGAGCCAGAGAGAAATGGCAAAAGGGCAGAAACATCTTCTCCAGGGCTGGGATTTTCCTTGATCCTGAATCTTTCATTGGAAGGGGCAGGAAGAAAGCATCTCTAACAGTTCTATTGTTCTATCCTGCCAACTCTCTTGAGTCCTTTCCAAGAGGATGACAGAAGAGATCATATCCAAACTCTCCTGAGTTAAAAAGCAGAAATAAGAACCCCGATGTCCCAGTCTTTGGGAGAAACAATTCAGAGGGAGAAGCCGAGGTCTGGAGGCCACTGGAGTGAAGGGTCTAGGACCAGTCATGGGGGTGGATGGAGAGGAGAGGAGAGATCCCGATCTCTTGCTGTAGGTGACTGTGTATCCCCTGAGGGGAAAAAGAGAGAAAAACATCAGGTCACTAGCTAAGTAGATATATTTGTGGAACTAAACAGAACTTTAAATCCTCAAGTATCCTAAATCTCAGCCTATTGTGAACCTAGATGCTTTACTTTCACTTATTTCCTAAGATTCAGATACTATGTCCTAATTTTCTTAAGGTAAAAAAAGGCTCATCTTTCTGTCTCCATCTTTTCTTTTTTGTCACTTTCCCCTATAAGAATCTCATTTTTCTAAGAAACTATTCTAGTTTGAGGGGTCAGTTTGCAGGGATATAAAAAGGGGATAGGGTTAGAGGTGGCTTAGTTGCAATGTAGGGAAGAGGATACCTATATTTGACATGGAATGGGCTTAGTCAAAGCAAAAGGAAGTGACATTTTACAGGGTGAGAACTAGATCTTTTGGGAACAAGTTGAAAGAACTGCCTGACTACCTCAGTTTCCCCTCTGGTATAAGAAGAGAAGGCTCACTTTAGAGTCAGAGTGTATAGGTTCTAGTCCAGATTCAGTTTTCTTTCTGGCTCATCCTTTAAGTCCTAGTGGGTGGAGGTACTTTATACTTTGATCCCTTTTGATAGAAGATGCAAAATGGGGGCTAATTATTGTTATTGCTTTAGCCAGGGCCAGCTTCAAAGAAACAATTAACTGTGACTCACCCCTGGAGCAAGAGGCAAGCTTAGTTTTCGGAGGGAAGGGAAAGGATGACTGAGACATAGAAAGAATTGAGACTCTGGGAGAAAAAACAAAGCCATCTGATTGAGGTTTCAAGGGGAAAAGATATCTATATTTTAGGAGAGCTACTAGGTCTAAGGAAAAGGAATAAATTAACAAGTTGCCTAAATGGTGGGAACTGAGGGTGCATATGGCAAAACAGCAAAGGGCTGTGAAGAGTTAAAATACTGCAGAAGAGTGGGAGGCTAGGTTCTCCTAGGTTTCAGGAGGGAAGTTAGGTATAAACGTGAGGAGAGAAACACAAGTGCAATGTATGTGACACATGAACAATTAGTAGTAAACTCTTGCTGTCTAAACAATGGGAAATGGATGCCCCTGCATATATTCCTTTACTTGCTGCCTGCTCTTGGAAAGGGAATTTTCCAAAGAAAAAAGGTACACACATTGATTTGATCTATCTCCTCGCAGAGTAAGATGATTCCAGATTTGGCTAACTGATGGGTTACACAGCTAACTTCCAAAAAGGGAGGAAATTCCCAACAGCAAAGGAACAGATACGTCAATTCCTGTGTCCTTATTTGGGCCACTCTGATTTGCTTCTTCTTTGAGCTCATGGGGTTCTCTAAAATTGCCCTTCATCTCTTTCATAGGTCCTTGTATCTATCCTGTCTCAGGCCTTCCACCAAACTGGACTTTACCATTGTTTTCCAGAACTGAGTTATCTGCCCATTATTCTACCAGAACATGACTCTTCCCCTATTCAATTTCTCTGAACCTCCAGAATGCAAGGACTTCATAGGTCCTCTCTTTTTTATGCAAAGGAATCTGAAACCTTTAACTTATACTCATAATCTAAATGTGCTGCTCCCCTTTAGTTTTTGCTCTCTCCTCCACTTTAGAACTCTGGCTTTCAAAGTTTCATCCCACCTTGGGTTTGCCTCCTAAGACCCTCCCTTCCACCCATCCACTCGTGTTCTCATACCAGTACTAGTCATCGTCCACTCCTCCTTATGTTGTTGCTGGTGCTGCAAGAAGCTGATTTGGCGACGAAAGCGGCGAGGGCAATGTGGGCAAGAGAAGGGTCCCTCCCGAGGTGCATGGACCCTCCCATGGCCTTCTAGCCGGGCTGCTGTCCGAAAAGCTTTGCCACAGACTCCACAGCGATGGCGCTTAGGATCTGTGTGTGTCCTTCCATGATTCTTGAGGGCCAATAGGTTAGGAAGTAGCTTGGGGCAGAGGGAGCAAGGATAGAGACCTGTGGCATGGGCTTTTTGGTGGTTTAGCAGGCTACCAGCATGACGGTAAGAGCGCCCACATTGGGTACAACAGAAAGGACGTTCTTCTTCTGTGGCTTGTTTTAACCCCACTTCTTTTGCCTCCTTCACAGCCGTCTCAGACTCTGATATTTCTTTAGTGGCTCTTTGGGTTTCCCCTTGCCCTGATATACACTTATCTTCCATATCCCTTTTAGTCTCAACCTCTTGTCCATCAGCTTCCTCCACCTGAGGTGGGGCCTGGCCTTGATCCATAGCATGGCCTCTCTGGTGGTTAGTCAGCTCACGAGAGGCACGGAAAGCTTTTCCACAGTGAGGGCACATGAAGCGACGGGTTGCTGTGTGAATGCGACCATGGTTTTTGGCCGCCATGGGATTTGAAAATTCCTTAGAGCAGAGATGGCAGTGGTAATGGCCTGTTTTGTGGGTATTGCGGTGGTTCAGAAGACTGCCTGCATGCCGGTAGGTCTTGCCACACTGTCCACAGCAGAAAGGGCGGATTTCTAGCTGGGATTGAGAACTGTTATCTTGGTCCTGGATCTGCCCACTATCCCAGTCTTCTAGGCTTCTTGGCTCTAGGGCATTTGGTTGACTGTCTTCTTGACTGCATGTATTCCCAAACCCACAGTCACCTGGTCTGGTGTGTTTTTGGCTACCTGATATACTCACTGGTGTCTCATTAATATGCCATGCATCTGTTTTCCCATGGATCCAGGACAATGGCTCTCCACTGCCTTCCTGACTTCCTGATAACCCACTGGAATCCTGACCTAATTCTTGTGTGCCCTTAGTTTGGTTATTGACCTGAGCTCCAAGTTCATATTCACATGATCTTCCGTCTAGTTCACAGATATCTACTTGACTCTCATCTTTGACAGTTGTTTGGCTAAGTACTTTAATTACATCTAGTTCCCTCTTACTGGTCTCCTCATGCTCCCTTAGATGTCTCTCCAGAGATCCCCTTCTAGGCAAACTGTGGCCACAAAGGGCACAACGCACAGCTACCCGAGGTCCACCCCCACGCCTTACCCTTCCTGCCCGTCGCCTCCGACTTTCTGAATGTAGGCGCTGATGGTTCTTTAGCGCCATGCGGTTTGAATAGGTTTTAGGGCAGGTTGGACAGCTGTACTGCCCTATCTCATGGCTCCGACGATGGTTCAGGAGGCTTCCTGCATGCCGGTAAGTCCTCCCACACTGACCACAATGGAAAGGTCTTTCATCTCTTATCAGTGAGGGTGATGTTGACAGCAGTTTCCGAGATCCTCCAGAATTGCCATTTCGCCGTTCCCCATGAACACGCTGATGGTTGGCCAGCTGTTTTCGCAACCGAAAGGCTTTGCCACATTCTCCACAATGGAACCGACGAGGTTCAGCATGAATACGCCGGTGGTTCTTGAGAGCCATGAGGTTAGAGAAACCCTTGGAGCAGGCCTGGCAGCCAAAATGTCCTGTCTGATGGCTCTGTCGATGGTTGATGAGGCTACCAGCATGCTTATATGTCCGACCACACAATTCACAGCCAAAGGGACGATCCATACTGGCCTCCTCTGAATTCCCCTCTTCTATGCCATCATCTTTTGGTGGTATGTCTTCCTGCTTCATAGAGGGTTCCTCTGGCTCTTTCTTAATGGCTCTCTCTTCAACTGCCTTCTCTTTAAGCTCTTTTTGCAATTCTTCTGATGGCATCTGCAGTGGCCCTATCTCTGCTGTCTTCTCTGGTTCCTTGCTTTCTACCACAGGGATGACTCCTAACTGGGGTTCTGCCCCCTTGCAACGGGGATGATTACGCAAATGATTTCGATAGGCAGCCAAATTGGGATATCTTCGGGCACAGATAGGGCAGGCAAAGTCTCCTGTCTGGTGAGTCTTACGGTGGTTTACCAGGCTCCCACCATGGCGGTAAGTCTTACCACACTGATTGCATTGAAAGGGACGAGGCTGGGCAGGAGAGAGGGCTTCAGGAACAGCTTCAACACTGCTGCCTTCTATCCCTAATTCAGAGGTTGTGTCTACAGTGCCTACAGCTTCCATACCATCTTTGGACATAGTGTCCAAACATGCCTCAGAAATAGTGCTTGTGCCATCTTGGGAGGTAGAGGTCACAGTGCTCTCAAAATTACCACTCAAAGTTGTCTCAGAGATCCCTTCTTTCTCTTCCAAGTCTGTAGGAATCGTATCCATTCCATCTACTGAAATGCTCCCTAGACTTTGATGGTGGCGCTCCAGACTTCCTAGGTCATCATATGTCTGGCCACAGCAAGCACAGATATGCCCATAGCCAGCCCCATCCAACCCCTCTACCTCCCGCTGTAGTTGGTTTAGTAGTTCTGCTTCTGAGAGCTGCAAGGGAGTAGAGTTAGAGGCCAATGTCTCTTCCTCTTCATCCTCTGAAGAATCCTGGTTCTCACCAGGGGAATCATGGACCTGACTTCTATGTTGTCTATAATCTGCTCGTCCAGGAAAGATCATCCCACAGAGACAACAAAGAAAAGGTTGGCCTGATGTAGCCTCTCCTGGCCCATGGTTCTGAAAATGGCTTCGCAGAGCAGGGAGTGAGTCAAATTCCTTAGGGCAGAGTGAGCACTGGTAGATGCCTGGTGGGTGGCAAGGTCGATGATTTAATAAGCCAGCTGTATGGTGGAAAGATCGCCCACAATCATGACATGTGTGGTGGCCAGAGGTCCGCCAACCATTGAGAGCCTCAGGGCCATGGGAAATAGTATCATACACACTCTCTTGTTTATGTACTCCTTCTACCAAAGCTGGAGTGTCCCTACTGCCTCCCTTATTGCCTGTTATCAGGTTCCCAAGGAAACAGGACTCTTTCCCTGCCAGTCTTTTTTCATTGATTTTGTCCTCTTCATTACTCTGGAAACAGTCATTTCTTTCTAGCTTACATTTATCTTTTTCAATATCACTCTGAAAACAGTTCTCATTGTTTTCCAACTTGCCATTGGCCATATTAATTCCATTCACTTGCACATCTTTGTGAAAGTCAGTTTTCTCTTTTTCTTCCTCTTTCACAATCAAATTCTTTTCTTGGTAGCCCTCTGGGGAGGATTCATTTCTATTTGTTACTAGGACTTCACTGTCACTTCCACCAGAACTCCCAGCAGTCCGCAGCTGATGCCTCTTGCTCCTTCTCCGGCTATGACGTCGCAAGTGGCTCTTCATGGCTGCCACAGTATGGAAATGCTTGGCACATGTTCCACAACCAAAGTCACCTGTCTGATGGGTCTGTCTATGGTTGATGAGACTTCCTGAGTGTCGATAACTCTTCCCACAGTCTCTACAGGAATAGGCCCTTGGAGGTGACTCTGATGACTCTCCTCTATTATTCTCCCCTTCTTGATGGGTTTGGCCATGTTGTTTTAAGCTCTCTACATCATCAAAAAGCATCCCACAAAGACCACATATTTGTGCCACTGCCATATCTACTTCTGGATGGCTATCTATCGTCCCTTCTTCACTAGGATCTTCTTCCTCTTGGGCTGTTTGCTGTTCTTCAGGGCACTCCTCCTCATGACTAGGAGTAGAATCCTCCCTTTCTAGGCCAGGTGTGATACTTTCCCCATCATGGCTTAGTGGTTCCTCTCTCCCTTGACTCCCATTGCGTCGTGCTGCCTTAAAATGCACCCTCACATGATTTCGGAGGGCCATGAGGTTTGGATACTGTCGAGGGCAAAGGGAGCACTGATATTCACCAGTCTGATGGCTGTGACGGTGGTTTACCAGGCTTCCACGATGACGGTAAGCCCGCCCACACTCACTGCATTTATAGGGGCGGTGGTCTGTAGTGGTAGTTGGAGTAGCAGGATTCTCTTCTTCCTCTGGATCAACCTCTGGTGGCAGTGCCATCAGGGATGGTAGTGGTGTGGGAGGTGGTGGTGGTGGCTGCGGCTGTGGCTGTGGCTGCGGCTGTTGCTCCTCTTCCCCTCCACTACGACGAGCTTTAAGATGAGCCCGCAAGTGATTTTTAAGGGCTGCAGCATTGAATAGCTGCTTTGGACAGACTGGGCAAGGATAGACACCAGTCTCATGACTCTTCCGGTGATTGATAAGGCTTCCAGCATGTCGGTAAGTACGGCCACAATCAGCACAACGGAAAGGCCTATATTCTTCTACTCCGCCCTCATTAAGTTCTCCAGCATCAAGCTCTCCAGAAGTGCTGAACTCTCCAGAGGCATTAAGTTCCTTGGTACCATGAAGCTGACTTCTATCATGGCCATTGGCAGATGGCTCTCCTTTCTCTTCCCATGGTAGTTCTTTCCCTTCTCCTTCATGGACTTGTTGATGTCCCAACAATTCACTAGGCAGGCGGAAAGCTCGTGGGCATTGGGGACACTGGTAAGGTCTATACTGAGCATGTAACCTAGAATGATTCTTTAGGGCCATAAGATTAGAAAATTCCTTGAAGCATACAGCACAAGGGTAGACACCTAGGGCATGGCTCTGACGGTGGTTAGTTAGGCTTCCAGCATGCTTATAAGTTTTGCCACATTGTCCACACTTATATCGACGTTCATCCTCAGCAGGGGGGGACTGAGGTGGTCTCTCATTCCCTGTAAAATCCACCATAGATTCAGCTAAATACTGCTCCAAATTGCTAAGAAGGCTACTGGTTGGAGCAGGAAGAGCAGGGGCCTCTGTGGGACCTGATGCATTTCCCCACCCCTCTGTACTCTCCTTAGAATTTGTCCTGTTCTCCCAGCCATCCTTGTGTCCAGGTGGCTTTTCCCAGGTACCAGAGGCCTCCCTAGGATCAGGTCCAGCCTCCCATACATGTGTATTTTGTCCATGATTTGTCTGGTTGTTCCAGTTTTCCCCAGGACCAGGCATATCCCGCCAAATGTCAGTGGTAGTCATCTGACCCTGAGTATATGATGTGGCCTCTTTGTGGCGGGGAGGCCGCCGCCTCTTTCGGCCCTCCGGGACATGAGTCCTCAGGTGACTCTTGAGAGCCATAGGATTAGAGAAGTCCTTGTTGCAGGTGGTACAGGGAAAGAGGCCAATTTCATGGGTCCGTCGATGATTGACCAGACTACCTGCATGACGGTAACCTCGACCACACTGAACACATCTGTATGGCCGAGGGATCTCATCAGCCTCGTCACCATTCCTGCCTGAAGGTGAGCGATGGAGTAGCTCACGGTGACGTGCCAGTTCTGGGAGGCTGGGGAAATGACGCTGACAATCAGGGCAGCTGATCAAGGCAGGGGTATCCTCCATGAGGTGGCAAGGAAAGCTGCAGAGGGCTCAGGAAACACAGGTAGATGGTGATAACATCTTCTTTCTTTGGAGGAGCAGCAAAGGGAACTAGGAAAAAAGGAAGCATTAAGAAAGGATTTTAGAATATACCTTACTGCTTAAGTGGCCATGTCCATTAGTTGTATCTGAAAAGTTACTTCAAGGTCTACATTAAACTCCTAATTCTATTTGATCAAATGGAGATCCATCATCTCATTTTTCCTCAGTTGAAAACAGAGATAAAGGCAATCAAGAACTGAAATACTGCCCTAAACTCAAATGGTTCCCTGGATCAAAGGCAGAAATTACTATTATCTTTTATCTCTTCTGATCCTCAAAGTTTAGTACCAAGACTCCTTAACTATAGTTGCTATCATAACCTAAATAACCTTTTCCTTTTTTCTTTCTTTTAGTACTCCTCGAAAATGAATCTGTCTTTAGCTCCCCAAATCATACCCCCTCCCACCTCCTATCTTTATAGATTTGAAATGATAAACCACATTTCCCTTCCTTCACACTATGTATGGACTGGTGTGCCAGGAGTTTTCTCTCCAAAGTCTTTGAAGATAAGAATAAAGTTAACTTCTTACCACCCCAGCTAAAGTCATTATTTGAGGTATGGCCATACTAATACCTTATTGGGACTGCTGGGGATCCAAGTCAGAGCCTCTATCACTGCTCTCCAGTTGAAGATCTGTTAGGTAAAGAAATCAAGACTCACTGTTCCAATAAATACTAGCCTCTGTAATTATCTATACCCACTTAACTGTTTCACTATTCTAGCTTCATATTTTATTAGATCTCCTCCCCCCCACTCTCTTCTTTTATTCTTAGCTCTTTGTTGACCCCTCTTCTTTCAACTCCCAAACACACAACTAGTTTCCTATCAAATAAATACCTTATACTTATTTTTAAAAAAAGTTTCTAAGTTCAAAAAATGACTTCACAAATCCTATTTCATATACTCCTCATGATTACTCTGGGAGGTAGAGAGAACAGATTTTATCATTCCCTCTCACCTTACAGATGAGGCTTCTGAGAAAAGAAGAAGTAACTTGGTTAAGGACACAGAGCTGAGTAAAGAGCAAAGTCAGAGAGTCTTGAACCCAGGCCTGATTCCTAGTCCTATGTTCCTTTCCCTATAACCAGGTAGTTCCCAACTGCCTTTTGTTCTCCTCTTCTGTGTACAAGTGTTCTTTCTCTCCCATATCTTTTCCCTTCTTCCTTGGTTAGTCTATCCCTTTCCTCTTTTTTTCCTTTGTTCCCCAAGGCACCTTGCTCTCCCACACTTCTGCTCTTGGCCTTCTTCATATACTTCACACTTATACACATACACAGGTACACACACACCTGACTTCAGCCCTGCCTCTGCTTCCAAAAGGCCCTTTCTTCTGGCTGCCCCAAGTGGACCCCACAGTTCTGCTCTTCTCTTTAGATCAATCTCAACCACAGGATCTCTCTAGCTTTGGAAGAAGACACCTGGAAACGAACACATAAATGTTCCACTTTCTCTCCAGGGCCTTCGAACCAGAAGGGAAGGTCTTGGGTGTCCCACCCCCACCCCTGCTCCCCCCCAAGAGCAGCCAGTACTATCTTCTCCTTCTTCAGGTCTCACAATTCCCAACCCTTTCCTGTGCCCCTCCATCTCAACCCAGCCCAGCCCTTCAGGCCCTCAAGTCCCCTCTCCTCCCTCACCTCGCCTCCCTGTGGGCGGGGAGAGGACGCTGGTCCCTCAGAGCTCCCTGCTTCGAGCTCACCAGATGATTGGGAGGGGCCCAAAGTCCTTCTTTTCCTTAGGGACTGAGAGTTAATTGGGGGGATGGGGTGGGGAGGGAGGTCAGAGGGCGTAGAAGACAAGAACTAGGTGGCGTTCGTTCCTGTAGGGCAACGGACTTGGGGGTGGGGGTGGGGGTCGAGTCTCACGAAAGCTGGCTGGCCGGTCGCGCGTGCGCACAATGAAGACCACTACTCCTCCTCCTCCTCCCCCCCGAACCCCCCAACCGCCGGAGAGTTCTGCGAGTTAGGGAGGGGTGGGGGAGGGGGAGGAGAGTAGTCACCCGATGCCGGTTCAAGTTCCCCCCCCGAGAGGGGGGGGAAGGATCTCGCACCCACGCGCAAGCGCGCTTGGGCCAGGATGCCAAGGAAGGGGAAGAAGGGAAAGTGGGAAGGGAAAAGGGAAGGGGAAGGAGGGGGAAAGGAAAGGGAGTGCAGCTGGCACGAGCCCGAGGTCTCCCCCGGCTCCGCGGACACTTCCTATTGTTACTAGGAAACAGGAAGTGTTCGCCCCGCAAAGGCTTCCCTACTAACCTTCGCCAAACCCGCCCCGGTAGCACTTTCCCTTTGCTGCCTGCCCAATAGGACCGCTCCGTTTCTGGTGCCAGGGAGCGGTATCCAAGGCACAATACTAGCCCCGCCCACATCACCAGGCACACTTCCGTTTGTCCAGAGACTGATTAACTGCGCAGCCGGTGAAGCACAGCTAAAATAGTTTCCGCCGTACATTGCTCTGGGAACGGCAATCAAATGGTTGCTCCCGTCACACGCTACAGGTCAGGTGGGTTTTGGACAAATGGCTCTCTCTAGTAATGGTTGGTGACGCTTCTTATGGAGTCCCCCTTGGCTAGTTACTTTCTTCTTCCGGTGACGTTAGGGCCTAAGTAACAGGACGGGAGGAGCAGTCACCGGAAGTGTGGCTTGCTTTAAGTCTGTATTGGTGCTACGCCTAAATCTTTCCCCTCCCAATGACAGCTGAGGGGGTCCGCTTGGTCCTCGACTCACTTCCGAGGGTTTTACCTATGAGCGAGCATCTCTTCCAGCGTCTACTGGTGGCGTCCATTGATACTGCTTCCGAACCCTCTCTGATTTCATTTCCGTTTAGTCCCCGCCTACTCCGAATCAATTTCATTTCCTACCCTAGTTCTCTTTGGGGCCCCGCCTCAACCTTTCCCCCACTCGCTTCGCTAGAGGATATCCCACACTTCCGGTGCCTTACTCTCCTCCCACCTCCCCCGCTGGGTCCTAGCGCCGGCTCTATTTCTAGCGGGATCCCGGCTCTGTCCTCTGGAGTTGCTGCAACCGAGAGTGCGTCAGGCTCCCGCAGGTAAGAGCTGGGAGCGCGACCGTGGAGAGCGCCCCGTGCTACTTGGGTCTTGGAAGTCCCGTTAGTTCGGGCCGCCACCGATGGACTCAGTTTTCCCATCCATAAAATGGGAGGGGGGGTATATGTGTATGGATCAGATGCTTTTTTATAGTCCATTGAGGTCTGACATTTTGTTGAGACAGGGACACTCCCTCCACCCTGGGCTACGAAGCCCGTAAAGCCTTTGACACTCCCCTTCATTCATTCACACACCCACTCATACCCCTATTCCTCCGCGAAGGGTCCAGGGATTAACATTGCTCCCCGCTGCCGAGCCTCGGCCCAGCGTGGTCCTAGAGACCGCCATTTTGCATGCCTTTGTGCGGTGTGGCGCCGCGGTACCTAGGGCTTTCCTGCCTGGTGCCTGGCCCAGGAGTGAGGCTCGCTACACATTGCTCTCCCCATTGCCCGGCTCGGCGTGTTAGGGAGCAGAGGCTGGGAATTTTATCTTTCCTCGGTCCTAGTGACCGCCATTTTGCAGGCTCTTTTGTCCCAGGATTTGCAGCCGTCTGCGTCAAATGCACCCAGTTCTTCTGCTCTCCCCAGCTTCTAGCCGTGGTTCAGCCCCGATCTCTTTTGCGGGCATCTGCGCCAGCCTCCTAGGTCTTCCTCCGCTCCGCTGGTGAAGGCTTTGCCTTGTCTGCGGGCGCCCCTCCCCCGGTCCTAAAGACAGCCATCTTGCCTGTCTTTGTCCCTTGGCCTCGCGGCCCCCCGCAGCGCTCCCGGGCTACCTCTGTTCCCCTCCTCGTGTCCCTTCCCGCGGACACCACTTTCTCTACCCACTCTCGCAGGCCCCTAGTTCCCGATCGCAGTTTCGGCCCAGAGCTCTGGGCTGGGAATGAGAAGCCATGGGAGTGTAGAGCTGGAGGGGACCTTTAGAGGCCTTGCATCCGTCTTATTTTGCAGAAGTAAAGACTGAGTCACAGTTACCCTCTCCCCATTTATAAAGATGAGGAAATTGAGGCCCAGGTTGAGGGAAACGGACTCAGCCAAGGTCTCGCGGCGTGACTTAGTACGAAGTGCCAAATCAAAAGACCGGAACATAAGAATTCGGATCCCGACCCTGGGATTGTAAAATAATGGGTCCGGACTCCACAATCTTGGTTTCCCTTGAGGCTCGAAAACATTAAAACAAAACTCCTGTGGGTAATCTCTTATCCATCCCCAGGTTAAACCCTGTCCTTTCTCCCCAGGGAGCCCCCTAAGGCGCCAGGCACGCTGGGAGAACGGCTCCTCCGACCGGAGCTGTTCCCGCGGGGTGGGGTGGGGGCGGGGTGCTCCCCTACCCCACCCCCGCCTCCCCTCCAAAGCCTCGGCCGGAGGCTGGCGCTGCCTTTTTAAACTGGCCTCTCTGCTCACCCCGCCCTGCCTCGCCGTGCAGCCCTGAGATCTTTTGTGGTCCTAGAGTCAGACTCTTTCCTCCTTTCTCCGGGACTCTCGGGGTCGGCCTTTGTAAACCAGGGCTTTGGGGCTTTGTGCCTGCCCTGGGTCCTAGAGCCCATTTGCTCTAAGGAGAGGGGGACAGCCTTCTCACTGGACAGCTCCCAGCTCTGGGCCTCGGTAGGAGGGCGTGGTTGGACCAGCTGGGGAGGTGTAGAACTGGGATTTTGTGATACCTCCCTCCTCTGTCCCCAAACTGAACTGGAGAGGATGGGACACAGTCAAAGGTTGATCCAAGGAGTCGCTGAGAAATCTAGAATTTCTGCCCATTGCCCAGCCTGAAACAGCCTCTAGAGAAATGTTCATAAATGATTCTTGATGAGATGATTCAATTACATTAATCATAAACTCACGCCTGGGGTTTCCTGCAGGGTCATTGGCTTCAGAACCACCAGAGACTTTCGGGATAATTTAGTTCCAAGCAAGAAGACAAGAAATTACTTATCAGTAGGCTTTAGATTCCTTATCTGTAAACTTTAGGGAGCTAGAAGCTCTCTGAGGTCCCCCATTTCCCTCTAAATCTCTGATTTGATTATTCCTCATTTTACAGGCCAGGAAACTGAACATAAATAAGAACAAACTTGAGCTAAGTCAATCAGATAGAATTGTAGTATAGCTGGAATTTAAACCCATCTCTTCTGTTTCCAAGTCTTAGAGGTTCCAGAGGGTGGGGTGCAGGATTATTGAGGTAAATGGAGGTCTGGAAGTCATTGTCAGGAACTTCTTGTTGATCTTTACCTTTTGAAATAGTCTCAAGACCATGATATACCCTCCAACCCTTGATTCTCTCCCATCATCTCTCTTTTCTATCCTCATCTTTCCTCTTTCTCCTTTACTGTACTTCTCTTGGTCCAGTCACATATCCTTTGTTTAGAGGAAATTGTCAGATATAGTAGACGAATCATCCCAATCTTTGACTAAAGATATAATCTTGGGGAAGACACTGACCCTCTCTGTCTCCTCATCTGTAAGTCCCTGGCAGAACTAAAGTATTTAATCTTTCAAAGTCATATAATGTTATATACAAACGCAGGCTGTGGAGATACCAAGAACAAAAATAAAAATAGCTCAGTATTTAGAGTGAACATTCATTGCCCATCACTTCTCCTAATATCTGAAGCCTCTACAGTCCTAGATGACAGGCTTGGCATCAATTCTCATCTCTCATCCCATCTGATTTTCCTCTCCTATCTCTTTAATGTATGCATCTTGATCTAAGACATCCTTACTCCAACACTGCCAAAATTGTCCCTGAATGAATCAAAGGATTTTAGTTCTGAATGGGAAGAAATCATTTAGCCCAAACCCTTTATTTTACAGATGAATTAACCATGTCCAGAGAAAGAGGAGACCTTGCCTTTATGATTTCATACATGTATCAGTCAACAAATCATTGAGAACTTGTTTAGGTCCCTGCCCCTATCCATCAGTGATCTTAGCCTATTGGGGAAGGCTAGACACAAAATCCTTAAAGTTGTGTTAATAATTTAAATTTTTAATGCATCTAAATGCTACTAAAGCCTTTCCTTTACAATATGAGGTAATTAGATAGTAAAAATGTTATTATCTTCATTTTTATGGATAAGGATACTGATTCCCAAAGAGGTCAAGAAGTTTGCCCATCATGTGGCTTTTAAGTAGCTGAACTAGCATTTGAACCCAGGATTCCGGACTCAAAATCCAATGACCTTTGTGTTGAATTACTGGTTTACACAGAGTTAATGGGATAAGAGAATTTGTGGAAAGGATAAGAGTCATTCATTGGAGGTGTAAGATTAGGATAACTACAGCAGGAAAGGTGGAAGTGGGGATTGGAGTAGGCAATAGAAGCATCTCCCTAGGGCACATGAGTGGAGGCAGAGGCTTGAAATGAGGTACTCTATTAATTACTTTTTATAAAGGCACATATTAGTACTAATAATAGAATAGCAACATGAATAAACATTTACATGTAATACAAACAACATTTAATATTTATTATTGTTAATAATAATAGTACTGTATTTTTATCCATGGAATGTTTATACATGTGTTATCCCTAAAGAGGTATATGGGAGGAGAGAAACAGGGAAGATTCAAATATTGCCTAGGATAAACATATAGCTTTTGTCCTTGATCTGGAAAAGAGTTCAGAGCTAGAAAGGCTTGGAACTAGAAAATACTAAGGGGAGTCCTGGGAGTTAAATGTGGAAAACTTGATTTAGACCAAATTGGGACATCAGTGGCTGAGGATGAAAGCCAGGGAGATACTTCTATCTTGTAGACGTGGGGAACCATTGAAGGCTTTTGAGCAGGGAGAGAGAATGAAATTAGTATTCAGGAAGATGAATTGGAAGGAATTGAGAAAGGAAAGATGGACTTGAGAGCATTCAGCATAACTCAAAGGACTTGGATTCTTCTGCAGATGAAAATAGATATTATGGGTATAGGTGCCTTTATAAATCACCTAGCTGAACAACGTCTACTAATGGTGTTTAGAGAAGGAGGGTTCAAGGGGTTCCCTCCCAGTAACAGGATTAGGTTCTTCCAATCCTTTTTCTCTCCCTGCTACAAAACCAGCTACCCAAATGCCCTAAATGAGATCTACCATAATCCCATCCCATTGCTCTCCTATCCCTCAATCCTCTTCCTCTCATCCCAGCTAAGCTGATAATGAAATAAACCCAGCTTGTTAGCAGCAGCTGCCAATCTCATTTGTTTATCCTTTGATCCTCAGTAGGGCTCAGCTGTCTGATCTGCCCCTGGTGAGATGGGTACCAGGACTGGGGTGGGGGTGGGGTGTATGTGTTGGTGGTGGGGTGGTGGTGGTAGGGAATGGGCTGAAGAATATGAAGCAGCCAAATTCCTCCTTTTCTATTTAATTCTATTCTTTTCTGGGCCCAATGATTCATTCAATCAATAAATCTTTAGAGAGGGAGACCTTACTATGTGCCCAGCTCTGATGTAGGTGCTATGGAAGGAAGAAATATGAGGATTGCCTATGGGAATGTTGAGTCTATTGTCCTGAAAAAGATTTAGTATAGCTACATGATCAGCATTTTCCAAAAGCTATCAAACTATTGTGTGGATAAGGGGTCAGACCTATTTAATATTGCTCCAGAGGGCAGAACAAGAATCAGTGGGTGAAAATCAGAATAAGTAATAATAGAGCTTAGGAGGCAAAGATTGGTATGACTTAGGGCATTTAAAGAACTTTTAAGAGAGAAGTGGAAGGACAAGTAGTTGGCTCAACAGATAGAATGGAAATGGGAGGTCCTGAGTTCCAATATGGCCTCAACATCCTAGCTGTGTCTGTGTCTAGTTTGGTATTGATTCTAAAACAGAAGATAAGCGTTTGAGAGAGAGAAGTGGGACTAGAAAGTGGCTTCCAAGAAAGGATAAAATTTGCCTTTGACTCTGTAATTCCTAGCACAATGCCTGGCACATAGTAGTCACTCAGCAAATATTTTTTTTTTTCATTTTTTTTTTTTTAGACCCTTAACTTCGGTGCATTGTCTCATAGGTGGAAGAGTGGTAAGGGTGGGCAATGGGGGTCAAGTGACTTGCCCAGGGTCACACAGCTGGGAAGTGGCTGAGGCCGGGTTTGAACCTAGGACCTCCTGTCTCCAGGCCTGACTCTCACTCCACTGAGCTACCCAGCTGCCCTCAGCAAATATTTTTTGATTGAATTGATTAGAGAGGAGGAAAAAGTAGGAGTGGGAACATTTCTCAAGAAAGACCAGAGGCAGTTATGTGTGATACTTGTTCTGAAGAGAGTATTATGGCTAAAGCAAACTGTGATGAGTAAGCATTAGCAAAGAAGACTGATTTCAGAGAGGCCAAGGAATTTGGATTTGATCCTGTAAGTAGACAACAGGGAGTCATGGAAAGTATTGGTCAGAGGAGCAGCATGAATCAGTATGATGAATATGAGGTTTTAGGGAATTTTAAGTCTTATATCTCAGAATCCTCTCGTGTTGAAGACTTTTACTGCTCCTCTTAATTCAACCATTCCCAGCTCAGATTTTTTCCTGCCTCCTTCCCTTCTCTCTTTCTCCTCCTCCCCCCTTCCTTTTTTCTAAACTGTTGCTTTCTGTTTTAGTAACAACTCTTAAAACAAAAGGGCAAACACTAGGCAAATGGAGTTAAGTGACTTGTTCAGGTCACACAGCTAGGAAGTGTTTGAGGTCAAATTTGAAACCAGGACATCCTGTCTCCAAGCCTGCCTCTATCCACTAAGTCACCTAGCTGCCCCAGGTACGTTTTAGGGGGACTGTGGCTCCCCTGCTTCTATTAGGCCACCAGGGCACAAATATTGCTCAACCTGATGCTTACCTGTCTCACTCCCTTCCTGACCTCTGTTACCACAGCTCTGCTAGAGGAAGCAAAGGCGTCAGGGGCTTTAACAACCATAGTTCTGGACAGGTGAAGGTCACTAAGTTCAGTAAATTTGGCTTGAGTTTTAGTAGTTAGAGAATCATAAAATGTTAGACCCAAGAGACTTCATCTAATCCAAATCCTCTCCTTTTATGGAAAAGGAAATTGAGGCTCAGTGGGGAAGTAAGGGATCTAAATATCACACTGCAAATAAGCAGCAAAATTACAGCTGGAATCAAGATCTCTGATTCTTACATCTCAGTACCCTTAGACTACTGTGTATCTGGGATTCACACACACAGAGCTGAGGGTTACTGAGGTGACCCATTTGACACAAAGGTGAGAGACACTACTAGTATAAAAGAGGACTAGCTTTCCTCTATTGTTGGGTCCTAGCTTGTCCCTTATTAATCATTACATTGGGGCAAGTCACTTAAACCCTCTGAATCTGTTCATTTGGTTAATAGCTTCTTTGCCTTCCTCAAAGTGGGTGTTAGAAGGATCAAATGATATCATCTATGAAGAACCAACATGCTTTAGTCTCCTTCAAATTCATTTGGAGTTTTTGCTGTGTCAAGATAACAAAAAAAAAAAAAAAAGATCAATCTTAGGCTTCTCTAATAGCAGCACCAGAGCTGGATTCAAATCTGGCCTCTGACACTTCTAGCTGTGTGGGACTGTGAGCATGTCATTTAACCCCAATTGCTTTACCTTTGCTGCTTTTCTGCCTTAGGTTTTTTTTTTTAAATAGGGCATGTCTCAAATGGGGTGACTGGTGGGTGGTGAGAGAGGACTGGAGACTCTATAGCCCTAAGATTTAGTTAAAGAAAGTAAAGGGAACATAGTAACTATTTTCAAGTGTTTTTTTCTGCTTTGCCCCAGAGGGATCAACTAGGTAGAAGCTTCACCAAAGGGGATTTTAATTCAAAACACTGGAACAATTTCCTAACTATTGAAGCCATCCTAAGGTAGTGAGTTCCTCAACCTTAGAAGTTTTTAAGTGGGGCAGCTAGGTGATGAAGTAGATAAGAAAGATGGGACTGGAGTCAGGTAGGTAATCTAACCTTAGATACTGGCAGATACAGCATTTACAATACTCACTAGCTGTGTGACCCTGGGCAAGTCACTTGACCCTGTTTGCCTCAGCCTTGTCTTTAAAATGAGCTGGAGAAGGAAATAGCAAACCACACCAGTGTCTGCCAAGAAAACTCCGACTGCGGTCATGAAAAGTCAAAAATGACTGAACAACAATAAATTAAGTACATCATTAAAAAAAATCTTCTAGTGAAGGCTAGAAGTTGTGGATGTTGTAGGTAGGAATTTTTTTATTTGTTATGGGTAAGACTAGGTGACCTTGAAGGGTCTTACTGAGATATCTGTGATTATATGAAATAATTTAAACTGGAATAAAGAGTTAGATGTACTTGGCGCCATCTCCCTGCTTTATTTTCTAAGATCTCTCTGCAACCAATGATTTTTTTTTTATCTACCAAGTTCTTTTCTTATATTTTAATCTCTTTGATGTCCCTGCAGCACTGGACAACTTCTGACTGCTCCCTTCTTTTAGAAACTCAACCTCAGTTTCCTTGGTACTATTTAATCCTTTTTAACTAACTCTGTTGAGTACTTAAACCCATCAGCCTCTTTTGCTGACCCACCAGCCTTTTTATGGATCTTCAGTATGTGTCTTTGTTAAGGCTCAATATTTAACCCTCTGCTGGGCTTCTTTTTTACACTTTTCATCTTTGATGATGTCATCCCTTTACTGATCATTTCTATGTAGATGACTTCCACTTAAATTTGTCTATAGCCTGAAGCCTCTCCTTGGGTCCAGTTCTATATTTCCAACTTCCTCTTGGATGAAATAATATAAGTAAAGTGTTCTGTAAGTCTTAAAGCATTATATGAATGTCAGTTATTATTTTAATTAAATGTTTATGTTGTTGTAGCTGATTGTCATTCCCCCAAAAGGCCCTGTTGTCTCCTACCTCCAGATTATCTTTCAATGTTCCCTATGCCTAGAATATCTTCCTTTCCCTCTTCCCCACTTGAATTCCTACCCATCCCTGAAAATCCAAGTCAGAAGTTATGAATACTTTCCTGATTTGTTGCCCCCCAACTCTAACTAGTAATGATTTTGTTCCCTCAGTCCTCAACAGGTATTTTCCAGCTTTCTAATGCAATAAGTATGTAACTCTGTGATTAATAGTTATCCCCGTATCTGCCTCCACTCTCTGGCTAGACTGTAGCTCCATGAGGAAAGAGACCTTGTCTCTTCCAGCATTGTGCTCTGGGCATAATGGGTATTTTAATGAGTGACTGAATGTTCCTGTAATTTAGCATGTTTAAAACTATACTAATTCTCACCCATCAGGTCCTAATTTCTCCCATTTCTGGCACTGGTCCTGCTGATTCCTCCTTCCATTCTTGTAGAGATAAGCAGGAAACCTAGGAGTTGGCTCTTACTCATTTCCCTTCCTAATCCATATATCCAGTCTGTCACTAACTCTGCTAATTCTTTCTTCCAAGTGATTTTTCCTTCTTTTCCATCATCCCTACTTTACTAGCTTCTCATCACCTCACACCTAGATTACTGCCACAGCCTCTTAACTGGTCCCCCTGCCTTTAGTTTCCACCAGACTATGCCACATCCCTGCTGGGAAGGCTCCTCCTCATCATTACTGTTGTTCAGTCATGTCTGACTCTTCTTGACCCCATTAGGGGTTTACCTGGCAAAGATACTGGAGTGCTTTGCCATTTTTCTCTGGCTCATTTTAAACACGAGGAAACTGAGGTAAACAGAATTAAGTGATTTGCCCAGGGTCACATAACTAGTAAGTGTTTGAGGGCAGATCTGAATTAAGATCAAGCTCCCCTGAGCTGCCGAGCTGCCCCTAGAAGACTCCCTCTTTCTTATAATAGAATCAAAGATGGTAGAGCTGGAAGGGAATTTAGAGGTCATCTAGTCCAACCCCTTAATTTAATAACTGAGGCCCAAGAGAAATCACTTGCCCAAGTCACACCAAGTCTGTGGTATAACCAAGAGAACTCTAACATTCTGAGGAGAAAAGTCAGAAACTGGTCCGGATTGCCTGGGCCTGAGTAGCCTATTCCCATTTACTTCTAGTTTTTCTGAGCTGTTTATTCCTCATCACCTTCTTTGATAATTCCACCCAGCTTCATTCTCCGTTTTCACTTAGACTTTAAAAAAAAAATCTATTTTATCTGTGATTTCCTATCATATATTTCACCTATGTTTAAAATTAGATTGTGTCTATATATTTTGCCTGATGATGCCTTCTATAGTTTGGGGAGGGAAGGGACCAAATTTAAAAATAAATAAAATTTTAAAAATTAGACTGTGTTTTCCTAGGAGTGAGCATTATGACCTTTTCATCATATTTTGCCTGAAATGACCTTTCTTCCTTTTTTTCCCCCCCTAAACCCTTACATTCTGATTTACATTCTAATTTAGTAACAACTTTCCAAAAGTGATACTGTGTCAGTTCCCAGGCAGAAGAGTGGTAAGGCTAAGCAGTTGGGGTTAAGTAACATGATAATAATCATGACAAGCTACCATGTGAATTATGCTGTTTCAAATGTATAAAACACTTGGAACAGTTGGAAGTTGTTCATAACTAACCCAGGGAGAATAGTGGTGATGGGTGGAGAGGTGAGAATACATTTTCAAGGGGAAAGAGCCTTCCTAAAATTATCAAAAACCTGTGGGACATTCCTAACTTCTGCTAATTAACAGAAAAAAAATAAAACTGGCCCAAAGAAACCTGGGATAAAATATTTAGGTTTTTAAAAGACATAGGCAAGAATCTGAAATAGTGATTTATCACTTTTCCTGATTGAAAGCAAGAAATTTAAAAGAGAAAGAAAAGTATGGGAAGTGACTATCTGGTCCAGGCAATTATGTCGGAGGATAGAATTTGACCTTTTGGATTGTGGCATAAGATACAGAAATAATTATACTTGACCAGGGATAGATTACATCCAATAAGAGCAAGTTAGAATAGACTTTCTCTCTAGTCATATAGCTAGGAAGTGTCTGAAGCCATATCTGAACCCACAACCTCCCCACTCCAGGCCTGGCACTCTACCCATGGTGCCACCTAGCTGCCTCTCCAAAATGGTCTCTTAAGTCTCCTATCCTCAAATTTTACAAATGAAAGGATTGTTGAGAGTGCAGAAAAAGATTCTTGATTCTGCTTATTGCAACTTCTTTGGCCTTGGTCAAGTTACTTCCCATATCTAAATGATATCCAAAGATCCATCCAGTTAGGTCATGATCCTGCCACATGTGTACTGAAATAGTTGGAACAGCCAGCATGGATTTGAATGGAGCCTTGAAAGGAAGGGTAGGATTTGGAACTGGGGATTCAAGCTATCCTGGTTGAACTTCCTACTTTAGTTCCTTTTCAGTGGAAGCTGCTACCTTAGGTGGGCTTTTCCTCCTCCACCCCCCAGGGTGGAATGGGGTAGAATATTCCCACAGACTAATTGCCTCATTAAACAAAACCGCACCTGGCCTCTTGAGGGAACCCAGTGACATCCTAGGGGAGCAGGTAGGCTTAAGTGGCGTCTTCTAGACAGCTCTGGATTAACAAGAGGAAGCAATTATTGATAATTAAATCAATTCCTGCTAATGAAGACTCTCTTCAGAAAGCAGGAAAAACTCCCCTGCCTGGTATTCAAGGCCCTGCCTTGATATGGTACTATCTTTTTAACCCTGTTTCATGCAGGAGCAAGTCACAAATTTACCCTCTCTTCTATAGAGCCCTTCTGATTCCAGATCTCAGTCAGCACCCAATTTCACCCTTTTCTAATGCACTTTTGAAATGTGTCATTAAATATGATTTAGTGTGGTATAGTTCTTTACCTATGCGTCATCCTCCCCTTACTAGACTGTAAATTCCTTGGGGGCCATGCCCTACTCTGTGCAGTTGCTTAATAAATAAATGTTTGTGGATTAATTGAAAAATGCTTTATTATCACAACTATGCATCTCCTCTAGTTTCCTGGACACCTCAGGCTCCTAATCTGTGCCCTGAACTGTATCCCAAAAGGGACTGGGGTTTTGCCTGGGGGCAAAAGAACTCCAGAATTCGTTTTCCCTTAGGGGAGGAACTCCAAGGTTAGGGCCGCTTCCCTTGGGTGTGACTCTAATCTGTGCACTCTCTCCATCCTAGGGGAGGCCCACCCTATCCCCCTATGGAAGTGGAGCTGGAGGAAGACCCGCCCCCCTACCCTGGGTATACCCGAGCTGGTCGCAGATTCAAGTGCCTCTCTTGCTCCAAGACTTTCCCCAACGCCCCTCGGGCTGCCCGGCATGCTGCCACCCATACTCCCAGTCCCGGACCCAACCCGGAGGAGAATGCGGCGGGGGGTGGAGATCCGGGCCCCCCCCCAGGGAACCCAGAGGGCCCGGGCAGCGGGGAGGATGGGGAGCCGGCTCCCAAGCCCCGACCCTTTGCCTGCTCCTTGTGCCCCAAGGCGTACAAGACAGCCCCAGAGCTGCGCAGCCACGGGCGCAGCCACACTGGGGAGAAGCCCTTCCCGTGCCCCGAGTGCGGGCGGCGCTTCATGCAGCCCGTGTGCCTCCGGGTACACCTGGCGTCCCACACGGGCGAGCTGCCCTTCCGTTGCCCGCAGTGCCCCAAGGCCTATGGTACCTTGTCCAAGCTGAAGATCCACCAGCGCTGCCACACTGGGGAGCGGCCCTACTCGTGCGCAGACTGCGGCAAGTGCTTCGCTGACCCCTCCGTCTTCCGCAAGCACCGGCGCACCCACGCGGGGCTGCGGCCCTACAGCTGCCCGCGCTGCGGAAAAGCCTATGCTGAGCTCAAGGACCTGCGCAACCACGAGAGGTGAGGGGGCGCCTTCCGCCCTTCCTGGGCTGTGGGGGCACCGAGGGGGTAGATCCAGGCCTCTCCTGGCCAAGGAGAAGCTCCCCGAATCCCCCCAATCCCCATCCAGGGCCCCTATGGTGGAGAGGAGCATCTGGGTACCCTCCACAGGCCAGAGTGGCGGTGTGAAGAGGAGTAGGTAGATAGACAGACAGACGGATGGATAGATTGGATGGACAGAGAAAAGGCAGAGGGCAGAGAGATAGGAGGGTAGATGCCATAGATACACTCGGATGAGCATAGAAAGCCGGCTAGCTGGCTACACAGGTGGAGAGGCAGGCGGATGGCTGGACAGATGGACAGGTCACGAAGAGAGACTAGACAGGCGCAGTAAAGTCTGACATGCAGGCACTGAGGGGGATAAGAGACAAACTTGGAGTGCTTAGATGGACGCACAGATAAGACAGACAACCATTTCCAGATATTTTCTTCCGTGTATGTAAAAACATTCGAGGTGGGGTTCATAGGCTTCAGCTGACTACTTCAAAGTAACCACAACAAAAGAAACCAAACTCCTAGAGTTTGGGTTATGGAAAACCGGGCCAAACCTTTGTAGTCAGGACCCAATCCCGCCCGGCCCGTGCCAGCAGAGCCTTGGGAAGATGGGAAGGGGGCCGAGGGGATCGTGTCTGGGTTCTGATCCCCAGGAGGGGAAGCGGGGTGCCGGGCCTCTTTAGGGAACGCCTCACCCCAGGGCTCTTTCCTTCCTCATCCTCGGTCCAGGTCTCACACCGGAGAACGTCCCTTCCTCTGTTCTGAATGTGGCAAGAGCTTCTCCCGCTCTTCTTCCCTCACCTGCCATCAACGCATCCATGCGGCCCAGAAGCCCTACCGCTGCCCGGCCTGCGGGAAGGGCTTTACGCAGCTCAGCTCCTACCAGAGCCACGAGCGCACCCACTCGGGTGAGAAACCTTTCTTGTGCCCACGCTGCGGCCGCATGTTCTCTGACCCATCCAGTTTCCGCCGCCACCAGCGGGCCCACGAGGGAGTCAAGCCCTATCGGTGTGACAAGTGCAACAAGGACTTCCGGCAGCCGGCGGACTTAGCTATGCACCGGCGTGTACACACGGGTGACCGACCCTTCAAGTGCCCGCAATGCGACAAGACCTTTGTGGCCTCTTGGGACCTGAAGCGACATGCCCTGGTCCACTCGGGCCAGCGGCCTTTTCGCTGCGAGGAGTGCGGACGGGCCTTTGCGGAGCGGGCCAGCCTCACCAAGCACGGGCGTGTCCATTCAGGAGAACGGCCCTTCCACTGTGCCGCCTGTGGCAAGTCCTTTGTGGTGTCCTCCAGCCTGAGGAAGCACGAGAGGACCCACCGAGGGGAGATGGTGGGCGGCCTCACCACCCAGGAGCTGGTGGTGGGGGTTGCGCTGCCCGCAGGTTCTGCTGTGGAAGGACCTGTGCCACCCAGCACAGGGGCTCCTGGAGTAGGTGTGGAACTTGGGGAGCCCCAAGCCGGGCTCCTAGGCCTCCCCACGGAGTCGGGCAGGGTAGTAGCCTCCCAGTGGCAGGTGGTGGGCATGACACTGGAGCAGGTAGAATTCAGGGAGTCTGGGGCTGGGACAGGAGAGGCCCCGGCCCCCACCACAGAGGGTGAGAGTGAAGGGGCCCCCCCTTTCCAGGAGCAGTCCCCAGGTCCTGGAGAAGTGCCCCAGAATGTGTGTAGGGAGTGTAAGGAATCCTTCCCCACGGCGGCGGCTCTGCGGCGGCACGAGCGATCCCACCCAGCCCTGCGCCCCTTCCCCTGCCCCCAGTGTGGGAAGGGCTTCCTGGACCGGGCAGGCTTACGGAAGCACAGCCGTACCCACAGTGACGTCCGCCCACATGCCTGTCCCCACTGTCCCAAGGCCTTCCTTAGTGCCAGTGACCTCCGTAAACATGAGCGTACTCATCCCACCCCTCAGCTTCCTCTTGAGCCACTGGTGGCCCTCTTGGGGATGCCCGAGGAAGGGGCGGCGTGAAAGGCCCATAGCCAGCTTTCTGCACGTCCCAGCTCACTCCTCTGGGCTTCACTCCTTCCCCTCTGGTCTAGCCGCCACTCCCTCCAATCTAGTTCCTTCCTGTCCCTGCAGCTTTTTTACCTTCTCACTTTCTTCTTAATAATACTCCGTTAGGGCACTCGCCTGGCCTGGGAAGAGGCCTCATTCTCAGAAGATGGGAAGGCTGGAGGGAAGGGATGAGGCGGGTGCTTCGGAGGGCCAGCTCCAACACAGTGGCACTTATTAAAAGCTTTGGCTCTCAAGTTTGCTTTGCTGTCTGGTTTTTGGAGACTGATTCCCCTCTCATGTAACCCTGAACTTCATCTCCTTCTCACACTTTCTTTTAGGTACCTCCATCTTGATGCAGAACCTCAGAGCAGAGACTTAGTGTATCACTAAACCACTTCCTCCTCCTCCTCCTGACTTTCCTACTTATATTAAAAACAATGCTTATCACTCAGGCTTGGGATCTCAATCACCTCTGATGCTTCTCTACAGCATATCTGACACTTCAAGCCCCCATTTGGCGCTTTGCTGGCAAATGTAATGGAGTGGTTTGCTATTTCCTTCTTCAGCTCACCTCACAGATGAAAAACAGACAAACCAGGATCAAGTGACTTGCCCAGGTTCACACAGCTACTAAATAGCTGAGGCCAGATTTGAACTTGGGTCTTCTTGAGTCCAAGCCCAGCACTATCCATTTAGCTGCCCAGCTATTAATAGTTTCACTATTAAGTTCTTTCAGTTTTGCCTTGCCAGTATTTCTTTCCTATGGTCACATGAAAAACATGTCAAATCTGTAAAGAAAACCACTGAGTCAGAGCTCTGAGCCAAAAACTATTTAAGAGACCTGACTCCTTTTGATTAGTAGGATCTAAATCTTCCTCACGATCCCAAGATTTCCCTTTGCTTCACCAGTACAGACTTCTAATGCTTTGTTTTCAGGGGATCAAGATGGTTCTGCGTAAAATAGAAATTCTCATTATGTGATGACTAAAAGTTTCGAGAGACTGGCTTCTGTGTCAGAGAGTCAGTTTATTGAGCAGGATAGCAATAACCAATAAATTAATAGTTAATTGATCCTCTCAGTAATCAAAGACAAGGAAATCCCTTCATTCAGCTTCAAAATACCATTTGGGGAGCTTATTCTGCCCCTCCCTAGGGTATCCAAAGATAGCTAATGAGGCAGGTGGTCCATCCAAGCTCAATCCCTCCCCATCCCCATCCCCATCCCCTGGGTGATGGTTGCCAGGCCCATACTTAGTCCCATACTCCCAAGGACTAGGGAGAGAAAGTGAGTTCTGCCCAGTCAGAAGTGACCTTCTGTAATGTTTCTTAATGAGAGACTTAGTTCTACTTCTGACAGATTCTTTGCTTAAACTAGTTGTTTACTGGGCAAGATGATCCCCTAATCTCCCATTTCTATCTACCAGGCTCTAAAGTAAAGCATTCCTTGAAGTTCTTAGGAACAAAGGAATGAGGGATGAGTCTGAGCCTCAAGTCAGAACTCTGGAAGAGCCAGGGCTGATCCTATCTATATGGTTCATCACAAGATGGGCAAGGCAAAGATCATCTTTGCTGACCAAACAGATGACAGGGTGTGTGCCTGTTTGCTGACTAAAGGGTCATAGGATGGGTGGCAGGCTGGTCATCTCCCCATGTTTGGCAATAGGGGAAATAACACTGGGGGTAGACTGGAAAGGTTCACATAGGGGTACTTTCCACAGTACTTAGACATCACTCTCATTCGTGATGAAGCTCAGGGCAGAGGTCTGGAGATGGGACTTTCCACAGTATTTGGACATCTCTGTCATGCATGATTAGGCTCAGGATGGAGGTCTGGGGACACTGGTTAGGCTCACACTGCTCCCATCTCCCTTACTCATCAGGCCCTTCAGTCAACATTTTATATTGAAACAAATGAACTATAACTTTTTTTTTTTAAACCCTTAACTTCTGTGTATTGACTCCTTGGTGGAAGAGTGGTAAGGGTGGGCAATGGGGGTCAAGTGACTTGCCCAGGGTCACACAGCTGGGAAGTGTCTGAGGCCAGATTTGAACCAAGGACCTCCCGTCTCTAGGCCTGACTCTCAATCTACTGAGCCACCCAGCTGCTCCCTGAACTATAGCTTTTAAGTATAAAGCTAAGAAGACCTTTTTAACCTAGCTGCAGTTATAAGTACTGATTCACATTAATGAAACTACCTTAGAATATATGTCAAAAGTATAGTTATAAAAGAATTGATCATATCTCCTATGAAATCCCACTAAATTGAATGATGCTGATTGGAAATGAACCAGGGGATAGAACAATAAATCAATGATCTCTCTCACCATGGCTAGTTCCCTCTCCCAGGACCCATTGTTAAAATATCCTCCACATTCTTAGACTTGGATCTCAATGCTATATACTATTGTTGGACTAATCTTTCAGCAGCACAGTTCAGATTATATCCCTCTCACAGTCAAAACCTTCCAGTGTGCTTCCTAGTTCCCTAAAAAAAAGTCAGCTAATCATGGAATTTTAGAGCTGGAAGGGGACCTTGTATAATCTTTCCATTTTAAATGAAAAAGGATGAAGGAATTTGCCCAAGGTCACACATCCAGAAAATGAGAGGAGTCTGCAGCTGTTGGCAAATGCCTATAATCTTTGCTTCATAGGGGAGCTGAGGCTAGGGGATTGTTTGATCCTGGGAATTCTGAGCAGGAGTACAATAGGCTGACTGATGTCCACATGAAAGGGAAAGCTAGGTAGCTCAGTGGATAGAGAGCCAGGGCTAGACACTGAAGGTCCTGGGTTCAAATCTAGCCTTGGATGTTTCCTAGCTGTGTGACTCTGGGCAAGTCACTTAACTCCCATTGCCTAGCCCTTAGCACTCTTTTGCTTTGGAACCGATACACAGCACTGATTCCAAGGTAAAGGTTTTAGAAAAAAATAGAGCTGGGGAGAGGTAGGGGTCTGAGTAGGAGCAGTTAAGAGGAGAGCTAGGTTCCAATTGGTGGGAATTGGGGATTGTTTAAGAGTTGGGGTGAGGCAAGGAAGAGCAAGTCAGAAGGACCAAGTCTAAATGGGAGGGTCAAGGAAAATGGCTTTGAGTATGAGGGGCAGGCTGGGAAATCAGAGGGATGGTTAAGGAGAGCCTTGGTTAGAGAGGAAGAGGTAAGAGTCTGCTCCCCCTGAATGTGCTCATTCCCTTGCAGCTGTCTTTTGTGGCCAGACTCTCCACAGTCCTCCTCCAACCCTGTGCAGCTCTCAAGGGCAGAGCCTCAGAGGAAAATCTAGCAGATTCAAGAAGCCAGGGGGCAGAAAAACCTCTGATGGGGGAAGAGGGAAGGAGGAGGGCGGCTGCTAGCTCAAATGGGGTGAGCCTGGACCCTAGGAGCTGGTTTCTGTAGAGCCCCAAGCCATTCCCTTAGTCCTCACCTGAAGGAGTAGTAGTGATGATGAAGCCCTCCTCATCCCCAGGAGATTTCTCTGCTGCGGAAGTTGGCAGCCTCTGAGCTAGAGCCAGCCAGGGGGCACCTGCGTCTCTCCAGCTGATCCTGGCTGAGAGCCCAGCTCTGCTCCTTACCCAACAGTTATTCTGAGTGCTGGGGGCTACGGAAGCTGCCACTTCCATTGCAGAGCTACTGGCAGAAGCCTCTGATCCATCCTGAAGACGATTAGGTGGCTCAGCCTTCCAAGAGGCCAGGGACAAGGATGGGTGCTGAACTGCCCACCCTTCAAGGGATTCAGGCGGGGGGTCCAGGTACCACTGGATCAGAGGGCAGGAGCTATCAATAGGGAAAGTACCCCATGGTTTGTGGTGATATCGATGCCCTCCTCTACCATTTCAGAGGAGAAGGGAATGCTAAGAAGAGAGAGAACTGGGAAAGGGAGGGAGTATGGGACCCTTGGGTCCTGAGAGGGGAAGAAACCCCACCTATACATTAGACAGAAGTCATCGCCTGACTTAGGGAAGAAAGCACTGGCTTGGGAGTGAGTCAAAGAACCTCTGTCTCAATCCTCAGAACAATGCTATGTGCCTCTTCCCATTTTAGCCTCAGTCTTCTAATCTGAAAAATAAAAGGGTTGAGCTAGATGATCCCTTCCAGCTCTAACGCTATGCCACCTAGAGAGCTGAGAAAAATGTGGGCACAGGAATTATGGGTCAAGATCTTTGAGTGGGGGTGCAGCTAGGTGGCTCAGTAGATAGAGAGCCAGGCCTAGACTGGAGGTCCTGGGTTCAAATCTAAACTGATAAATCCTAGCAGTATGACCCTGAGCAAGTCACTTAACTCCCATCACCTAGCCCTTACTGCTCTTTTGCCTTGGACTCAACACATAGTATTGAAACTAAGAAGGTAAAGGTTTAAAGAAAAATCCTTGAGTAGATGAAGTGTTGAGTTCTTTTTACCAATGTGGATCAGCACATTGCCTTCAACTCACAGTCTTAGTCACCTAAAGCATAATGAGGTTAAGTGACTAAGTGTCACACAGACATTGTAAATCAGAGGTAGGTCTTTTTTTTTTTTTTTTTAAACCCTTACCTTCTGTCTTGGTGTCAATACTGCGTATTGCCTCCAAGGCAGAAGAGCGGTAAGGGCTAGGCAATGGTGGTTAAGTGTCTTGCCCAGGGTCACACAGCTAGGAAATGTCTGAGGCCAGATTTGAACCTAGGACCTCCTGTCTCTAGGCCTGGCTTTCAATCCACTGAGCTACCCAGCTGCCCCTACCTCCCCTGTCTCTTGAATCCTCTAAAGTAATGTTCTTGATCTTAGGACTAAGCCTCAGATCCCTGGGTCCAGAGTATAGGCATTACTAGATTGGGGTCATAAAGGAAACAGATTAGCAAGTCTTTGCCCATCTCCCCTGGGGGCAAGGTTGCAACATCCGCATGAACTCATGTGCAGTCTGACCTGGGCATCCAGTGACATCAGTCAACTTCTTTACCCAATCCTGATCTCCCTACCAGATCTAATTCAAAGATGCTACTATGTGCTGCACCCCTCAGATTCTTCTATAGACTCTTTCCTGCTCACTTACCCAAGAAACTTAAATTTAAAATGTGCCTAGTCTCCCATTATAACTTGGGCAGCTAGGTGGCTCAGTGGATAGTTAGCCAGGCTTAGAGACAGAAGGTCTTGGGTTCAAACCTGGCCTCAAACACTTCCTAGCTGGGTAACCCTGGGCAAGTCACTGAACCCTCTCTTAGAATCCCATTTCCAAGTCACTTAACCCCCTTTGCCTAGCCCTTACTGCTCTTCTGCTTTGAGGCCAATAATTACTATCAATTCTAAGACAGAAGGTAAGGGTTTAAATAAAACAAAGATGATACTATTGCCCTGGGCTGTTATATTGTACCCTTCAGATTCCTCTATGGATTCTTTTCTGTTCACTTACCTAAGAAACTTAAGTTTAAAATGTGCCTTGTCTCCCATCAGAACTCAGGCATCCTGTTGTCTAGCCTGAGCTTCTCTCTTGGGATCCAGGCGACTTGTCCCACTGACCATCTCACCATGCCAAATATTCTTTTGCTCAGAATCTGCTCCCCATGTAGGACTCTGGCATCCTGTCTCCTAGCCTTAGCTCCTCTTCCAGGACCCAGACACCCATCACTCAGTTCCTATTACCCAGGAACCTTTTGCCAACCTTCCAGGACAGCAACAAGGACATTTGCAAGAGACTCCAGTAGAAAGGGTAGCCTAGATTTCGTGTCAGAAGAATTATAACAACTACACTTTTGGGCAAGCTTTACCTCCCTGAATCTGTTTCCTCACCTGGAAATGGAAAGAATTGGACTGGATGATCTTGGAGCTCCCTTCTAGCTCCAAACTTAGGATCCTTTTGTCTCAATAGCTTTTCCTTCCAGACCTAAAGCCTGAGCCTCCAGTGGGCTCCCCTCACTTACCATGAATCATGGCCTCTAAGGAGCCTTCCCTGATTGCACGTGGTATGTGAGGGCTAAGTGACAGCCCCTTAGCTGTGAAACCTCAGGACTCGGTTACTAGAGCAATCGACCAGCTTCATTTCCCAGCCTTCACATTCTGTGAGGCTGTGGTCACCTGCCACCCATCAAGGGGGCAGGAGAAAGTGAGGGGCAACCCAGAAAAGGGATATAATCACGAAGCCCAAAATGTCGGAGCTAGAAGGGGCCTCACATGTCAACCATCAAAGCACCGTCATGTTCTAGCTGGGAAAATTATGTTCTGAAAAAGGAAGAAATTATTTACATAAGTTTATGCAGTTAATTCAGCTTGATGCTCTATTGTGGTTAGCTCAGAGAGAAGATAAGTGGTGGCAACTAGCCACTTTTTCCAGATTCAGCTAGCTCCAGGTTGGGAGCAACTCTAAACAAGCAACCAACCAAAAATAAGAAACAAAACCTCCCATAAAAACTCAGAATTTAGAGCTAGAAGGGTCTTAATAGTTTATCCAAACTATGGGAAAATATTCAAAATAAAAAAATTTAAATAAAAAAAAAGAGTTTATCCAATCCAGAGGCACCTAGGTGGCTCAGAGAATAAAGAGCCATTCCCTGGGTTCAACTGCGACCTTAGACACTTCCTAGCTGTGTGACCTTAGGCAGGTCACTTAACCCCAACTGCCTAGCCCTTACCACTCTTTTGCCTTGGAATGGGTGTTTAGTATCAGTTATAAGACAGAAGGTAAGGGTTTAAAAAAAGTTTATCTAGTCCAAACCAAATCTATTTAATAGGGAAAAAAAAAGGAATTATCACAAAAAAAGGAATTTAGAGATTAACCATACAAGAAACCCCAGACTGACTTCCCCATGTTTATTAAGATCCAGAAAGTCCATAAGGTACCACCTAATACCAGCAAAGGGTTATCCTGTTGTCCCAGAGGTCAGTATTATAATAGGGCCATCCTGGACACCAGTATTATAAAAGGGCTTTCCTTGTCCTAAGCACATGCTATAATGGGCGTATGTTGTGGAAATGATGTGGGGTTTAGTTAGTTCTGTTATGTGGCTTGACAACAACATACATCTATGAGTTCAGGATACAGACCTCTAACTTTTATGTGGCTGAGGGGGCTTTGTCCCAGGGCACCCATTTCCAGCCATCGTTGCTTCCTCTCATGTTTTCCCTTGGCAGCCACCATCCCTGAACCTCCATCTCCTACTTCTCTGTTAATAAGGGAACCAAATATGGGGGCGCTCTATCCAGAGACATGGCCCTTCTTCCCTTTGATAGCCTCTACTTCCCAGTGTCACATTTCACCGGTCTCTGCCAGCCTCAGTGCCCCAAAGCCACCTTAGCCTTCCCTCCCTGCTTGGCATCGTATGGGCAAGGACTACATTGATTCTTCCTGCACAACTGTATTCTTATGCAAACTTTCCTTTGTACTACTACTTTTTTGTAATTATGTTTTTTCCAGGTTACATGTAGATATAATTTTAAATAATAATTTTCTGACATTTTGTAATTCATTTTCACTTCTACTCACTGCCACTACTTTTTTTTAAACCCTTAACTTTTGTCTTAGAATTGATACAAAGTATTGATCAGTAAGGGCTAAGCAACTGGGGTTAAGTGATTTAGTTCGGAAGTAAGATAGCTAGGAAGTATATGGGGCTAGATTTGAACCTAGGTCCTCCTGACTCCAGGCCTGGCTCTTTATCCTGTGCTACTTGGCTGCCCCTCTACTTCTTTCTTAAAAGTTCTTCAAGTTCCATAACCCATGCCAATCTTTGCCATACTAATATTACCTCTTATTCCTCCAAACTGCTTCTTGTCTCTGGTTTAAAAAAAAAAAAAAGGATACCTTTATATAGTTAGGGTTAGGACTGGCACTAGTAATAGACTTTGCACAGATTAGGTATTCAATGAACTCTTATGGAGGTTTAAAATATACTTTATAAAAGGGTGTCCTGTAGGGGCAGCTGGGTAGCTCAGTGGATTGAGAGTCAGGCCTAAAGATGGGAGGTCCTAGGTTCAAATCCGGCCTCAGATACTTCCCAGTGTGACCCTGGGCAAGTCACTTGACCCCCATTGCCCACCCTTACCACTGTCTCTTATACACANTTTGCACAGATTAGGTATTCAATGAACTCTTATGGAGGTTTAAAATATACTTTATAAAAGGGTGTCCTGTAGGGGCAGCTGGGTAGCTCAGTGGATTGAGAGTCAGGCCTAAAGATGGGAGGTCCTAGGTTCAAATCCGGCCTCAGATACTTCCCAGTGTGACCCTGGGCAAGTCACTTGACCCCCATTGCCCACCCTTACCACTCTTCCACCTAGGAGCCAATACACAGAAGTTAAGGGTTTAAAAAAAAAGTGTCCTATAATGAATATCATAATTGCTGTTTGAGAAAACATTCTGTTCTATAGGATTCACATGTTGCTTTCTGGCCTCTTAGGTAGCAGTCCTCTATTAGAGCAGGACAAAACAGAGAGAATGCTTGAAATTTTGTCGTTTCATTGAATTTACAATGGAAAAGTCTTAGGAAGGGCAGCTGGGTAGCACAGGGGACAGAGCACTAGGCCCAAAGTGGGGAGGACTTGGGTTGAAATTTGGCCTCAGACACTTCCTAGTGTTTGTGTTATATTCATAATCTGGGAAGTGATGGATGCCACCTTGACTGACAGGGATGGCAGTTGGAAGACTAGGAATGTTCCCAGGTGCCGTGAGCTAGGGGCAAACGTTGGTTGGCCCCACGGTTCTGGAGGTCTCTGGACAGGAGTCTCTGGACTGGGAAATCTTGGAGTGGGTGGTGAAGGGTGGAAGGGAGGTCTATGAAGAAGAGGGTTGGAATATCTCTGAAGCTATTGCCTGATAGACTGTGAGAGCTAGTGCATCACCAACACTGATAGTGAGAAAGCTGAGAGAATAAGACCATCAATACAGCTGCATCAATAGCTTCCCTTTTCTCTGGCTTGGCTTTGGCCAGGCCTGTCCAGGGAGTGGAAGTGAGCAAATCTCTAGCTTTCACTTGATCAATAGCCTCCAGGCTTTATCATCGACTAGTTTATAGATAAGAGATCAATAGGGTCTCCAATCCTCAATCCTTGTCCTTGTTATCCTTTCCCTGAGTATAGATAAAGAGTGTTCAACAAGCACCTTCCTGAGTGGTTTATATCATGGCCCATGGGAAGGGAGTCAAAAGCAGTCAGATCCCAAACCCAAGGTAAATCAATAGCCCAATACTAACCTATCCAACCCCAGGTTGGACCTGGAGAGGTTACCCATCTATCTAACCTCTCAAGGGTCCTCTCTGGGCAGTTGTTAGAGAGAAAGGGAAAATTACAGCAACTGTCAAGGGTGATTGGGGTTGGTGTTCCTCCATCATCTGCAGCTAAGGAGAATACAGTAGATACATCAATATCATTGTATATCTATACATCTTCTTTGGACCCTTTTTGTTTTTAACACTAGCTGTGTGACCTTGGGCAAGTCACTTAATTCAAATCGCCTAGCCCTTGTCCTTTTGTCTTAGAGTTTTTTACTGGCAGAAAGGAAGGATTTAAAAAAGAAAGGAAAAAAGAAAGAAATGTCTTAGAAGTATTTGAAAGAGGGGGCAGCAGGGTAGCTCAGTGTATTGAGAGCCAGACCCAGAGACAGGAGGTCCTGGGTTCAAATCTGACCTCAGATAGTTCCTAGCGGTGTGACTCTGGGCAAGTCACTTGACTCCCATTGCCTATCCCTTACCGCTCTTCTGCCTTAGAACCAATACACAATATTGATTCTAAGATGGAAGGTAAGAATTAAAAAAAAAAAAAAAAGAAAAGAAATATTTGAAAGAGTATGTCATTGTTCCCGGCAAAGTGGCTGGTTCTCAAACTATGTTTCGCTCTTGTCAGGATCCTTACATTCAACCTAGCTATTCCCCTTGCCTAGAATATACTACTCCCTTCCAACTTCCATCAGATGAAATCCTTTTCCTTCAAGCCTCAGCTCATGTCACCTCTACCAGAAGCTTTCTCTGATTCCAACCTATGCTTAAGATAAAAATCATCTCATATTATTCTATGTACTTTGTATAGCTTTTTCACTTTTACTATCACATCCTTCCTTATAAACATACTTATTTCTGTACATGTCATTTTCTTCCTTCCCTGACTCTCAATGAAATCTCCTTGAAGGCAAAAACTGGGTAATTTTTAAGATCTTTGTATCCCCTTCCTTGTGGAGAGATATGCCCATAAGTATTTAATATATATCTACTGAATTTAAATCAGGAGCTGAGTCTAACCCTAGCTTTGACTCTAATGACTACTTCTGTCATCATCTTGTCTCATTTTCACTCTCTGCTAAGTATTTTTCCTTCCCCACTCCCAAATCTACCAAGTCCCGAATCTCCCTTTTCCATCTCTCTCTCTCTCTCTCTCTCTCTCTCTCCCCCCCCCCCCCCTTCTCTTTCACACACAATTTAGATCAGGATGATCCCTGCATCTACAATGCCTTCCCTCCTCCTCTTGGCCTATATAAATCTTGCCCATTCTTCAAGATCCAGCTCAAAGTGCACTGACTGCAGGAAACCTCTCTTAATTCTAGCTCACACAGAGCCACTCTTACTCTGAATTCCCTCAGTGCTTATGTACATTCTGCCTCACAGTATCCTGTGATTGTTGATCTATTTATTGCTTTGGAATTGTTCTCTTGTCACCCCCAGCTTACTCTAACCTACTTTGGGATGGAAAGCAAATACTTTTCTCCTCAGAGGCAGGGTAGAGGAGTAAAAAGAGTGATAGACTTGTAGTGAATAGATCTGAATTAGAATCCTATCTTCAACACTTGCTAGCTTTGTGAACCATGGGCAAGTCATGCAACCTCTCTAAGCTTCAGCTTCCTCATCTCTAAAATGGGTATTTGTGGGATGGGGGAGGGGGAAGTGACTGAAAATAATACTTGTGCTACTCTTCATGTTGATGTAGGAAAAGCATTTTGCAATCCTTAAAATGCTATAGAAATGTGTTATTATTATTCCTCTTCTTGTATAGCCTATTATGTAAATCTTAGGAGTTGATATGGAATCAATTGGAGATTGTTGAGGGATCCTAATGAGGCACCTAGATAAAGTAGTGATCCCAAAAGGTCAACCCAAATATAGATGGTACTATAAGAGAATGTGTGGAATCTTCTTACTCTAATCCCAAGGTAACAAAACAGTAACCCAGGGCTAATAGCCTGAACTAAGGAATCAGCTGATTGGGGAACACAGCTGACCTTTTTCCTAACTGAAGCCTTAGTAAGTTGATGAAAGTGACTATATTCCTTAGCTTGATACACTATAAACCTGGATTTGGTCTATCAAAACTAATTCATTAATTTATTATTATTATATTATATGAATTACAACTAATTCATATAATTATAATTAATTCATTAATCGACTTGTTCTGACTTCGGATTTAATCTTAACTGTTGGTTGAAGGAATATTGAAAGTAAAACCTCTTTTCCTGGCTGTCACAGGACTCTACCAATTGAAGCCTCTCACTGGAACTTTGAGAATTCACAAGCAAGTGGCTTCTTGAAAGATGTTTTAATTGTTGAAGAGTTTAGGGAAAAGAGGGACTAGGTAAAGATGGAAAGTGGAAATTGGGATTTTCTAAGTAAATCTAAGTTGACTAGTTCATTGTTGAATCTTCAATTGATTATTATTGATTAAGGATCTTGGTTGGCTGACAGCCTGGCTAGGCCTGATTGGCTCAGCCCTAAATCAAGGCTTGATCCTGCTGATGATGGATTTCTCTGTAGATCTACTTGTTGATAATAAATCAGAGAATTGAGGTTGATGGATACATTTGAATCAGTCTGTAAGCTGGAGTTGGTTTGTGAGTAAAGAGAGAATAAGTTATGTCTAAGCCCTTCTCCATCCTTGCCCAAATATCTCCAAACTGAGATCCAGATGGGTTCAGGTCTGTTCCTTTTATAGGCAAATTTCAACTGTCCTGGCTCATGCCAAGCTCACACCAAGCTCACACCACCTCGGTTCATTCTGCATTCTAAGCAGATAACTGCCTATCACTCTTGACCCAACATGGCTGCCATTATATTTCTTTATAATCCCCAACAGCATCTTCCAATAATTTACTGTGTGCAAAGGCCATTTAGGAATGACAGAAAACTAAGATATGATCTCTGCCTTAAGAAGTTTACATTCTAATTAAGGACCTCCACTCAAATGGCTAGCACTCCACATCAAGGCCTGTCCTCCTCACCTGTAATCTGGATTATATTACCTTTAATCTCCTAATTGTTCTATCAGCTTCCAATCTACCTCTCTGATCTATTTGCCACCCAGCTACCAAAATTATCTTCCTAAAAGTACAGGTCTGAACAGGTCACTAATTTATTCTAGAATCTTTGGTGGCTCCTTGTTGCTTTTTTTTTTTTTTTTTTAACCCTTACCTGTGGTCTTAGAATCAATACTGTGTTTTGATTCCAAGACAGAAGAGCAGGAAGGGGTAGGCAACAGGGGTTAAGCGACTTGCACAGGCTCACCCAGCTAGGAAGTGTCTAAGGCCACATTTGAACCCAGGACCTCTACTGATCCACCTAGCTGCCCCCTTCCCTATTGGTTTTAAGATCAAATACAAACTTATCTTGGCATTTAAAGCCTTTTACAATCTGGCTCCAGCTTTTACCATTCCAGGTTTATTTCACATTATTGTTCTTCACAAACACTACATTTCAGTCTTCCTGACCTCCTAGATATTTCCTGATTTCACCATCATACCCCTCCCCAATCATTGCCTGTGCATTTTGCCCCCTCCCCGCCCCATGCCTGGAAGGCACTGCTTCTTAACACCTACTTCTTAGAAGCCATTTATTTCTTCCTTCAAGTCTGAATATAGGTGCCACTTCCTAGGATGAGCCTTTCCTGGTTTTTAGTACTCTCTCCCTCCTCAATTTATCTGGCACTTAGTTATCTGTGTGAATTAGGCTCCTTCAAGGCAAAGATTGGGTTTTGTCTTGTCTCTGGATCCCCAGCACATACTACAGTGCCTTGCACATAGCAGGCACTTAATAAACGCTTTTCAAATTGAATTTAATGGCAGAACTAACAATACCAGACATGTGCTAAGTGGGGATATAAAACTAGGAAGCTATGCATGTCTCCAGTGGATGGTGAGCTCAAGCTGAGTCAGCCATGGGATGTGGCAGTCACAAAAACTCATTCCATCTTGGGCTGCATTAATAAGGGTATAAATGTCTCTAATTGCTCCTTACATCTCCTTGGCTGGCTTCTCTTGTTTCCTCACTTGCACCCACTCACCTCAGCTCCTCCAAGCCTGGTTTCCACCCTTGTCATTCTACAGCAACTGCTCTCTCAAAGGTTAACAGTGACTTGGTAATCATTAAATCCAATAGCTTTTCTTCCTTTTTAGTCTTCCTCATTCTTCATCTTCCTGTGGCAAATGACACTGTTAATCCCTCTCCTATGGGTTTGTTTTTTATTAAATGCTTAGCAGTCAAACACATTTATTAGTCTTTTTTTCCAGGAACCCCAAAATATTTTGTAGTTGTAACATAATCAAATGAGTTGTACATAACACAATCATATCTTTAAAAAAAACCCTTCAGAAAACTCTTATCTATGCATTACATCATCTCTCAGTTTCAATGAAATGATGATGCCTTAATTCCTTATTGATTTTAGCCTGTCACAATCCAATAAAACACCACCCTCTTTTTGTTTTTATTTTTTGAAATCTAGCATGAGAAATACAGTACCTGCTATGGCAAAAAATACATATAGAATGCTACGTTTCAGCTTATTTGTACATTAGTAGAGTTTGACATTTTGTTGTTTGTTTTTTTAATTGAACCAGTGATTTTAAGTACTACTATACTAAAAGTAAAATAAAAATATAGAAAAGGGGAGGGGCAGCCTGCCATGCAAGTATACCTCTAAACTGCCTAGTTTCTGTGTCCATGTAAAACCAGCAATTCAGTAAATTGTGGTTAGGATCAAACCTAGGTTTTGATTTATTTAAAAACAACAAGAAAACACTGTCATTCTGTCTCTTCCCCTCCCCCTGGCTCCTTTGTCCCATAGCTAGGTTATCTTCTTCTGAATATACCCTGCTCTCCCATCCCCCACAGATTAGTTTATGTTATTCTCTGTACCTATAGGGCTCTCCCTCAACCTTGCCTGTTGAATAATACCTATCCAGTCTTTGAAGCCCCAACTCAGAATGACAACTCCCTGAAACCTTCTTTGTTCAGTCCAGTTGGTGATGAACCCCTAGGACCTCACAAAGCATTCTTGCAACTTGTTACCTCCTTATTCAGTCTACTCTTTATGACCCTGTGGACCATACTGTCCATGAGATTTTCTTGGCAAAGATACCAGAGTAGTTTGTTGTTTCCTTTTCCAGTAGCAAACAAGAGGTTAGGTGACTTGCTCAGGCTTGTCTGAGATAGATTGGAACTTGGTCTTCCTGACTGCTCCAGTGTTTTCTCCACTGAGTTACCCAGCTGCCTCTAACTTGTTGCAATACTTAGCACATATTGGGGCAGCTAGATGGCCCAGCAGATAGGCCTGGAGACAGGGGGTCCTGGGTTTAAATTTGGCCTCAGACTCTTCCTAGCTGTGTGACCCTAGGCAAGTCACTTAACTCCAACTGTTTAGCCCTTACCACTCTTCTGCCTTGGAACTGGTACTATAAGGAGGGGCTAGCTAGCTAGGTAGGTCAGTAGACAGAGAGCCAGGCCTGGAGATGGGAGGTTCTAGGTTCAAATCTGGCCTCAGACACTTCCTAGCTATGTAACCCTGGGCAAGTCACTTAACCCCCAGCTGCCTAGCTCTTACCACCTTGGAACTGATACCTAGTATCAATTCTAAGACAGAAGTCAAGGTTTTTTTGATTTTATCATTTTAGGGAATTCCCAGTGAAGAAACTCCCTCTACCAATGTAGATTAGCAACTTTATGGAGTAGAATTGCCTGGGCACATGGAGGAGTTAAGTCATTTGCCTTGGGCCACAGAGTCAGTAAATGTCAGAGGTAAAATGTGAACTTTAATTCATCCTGACTTGAAGCTGCCTCTTTTTTACATGAATAGCATTGAAAACAAAATAATAATATACCTCTCATAAACCTTGAATCCACTCTTCCACAAATACATACACACTCAGTGGGAAGAGTGGATCTTTACAGGAATTATATGTGGGTAATCCATATGGGGCACATCTGTCACCAGGTCAGCTGTGGATGTCTTTACAGATATCATGTTGCTATTCTTTGCCAGATCCGCTCCCACCAGGCATTGTTTTCCAGTCTAATGGACCATCAATTTTGTCTTTTTCTTCAGTCACCTAATAATCTGTCTAAAGCTCATTGTGAATGTTGTGGTTATAGCTCTTTCACCAACTCTTTTAATTACTTCCACCAGTCATTGCAGAGTAGTATTATTATTGTGCATTATATGAGTCATTGCTCATTTTTCTTAAACTGTAAAGTGGATGAGAAAGCAGTCCATTCTGTATTTTGCCTCATCTCCTTTTAGAACTCTGCATACAGTAGATGTTTGTTGAATGAAAATAAAATGATGTGAGAAAGCATATGTTTTATTCATAAGAGTTAAGTTTAGCTTGACCATTTTGTGAAGTTTTGTTGAGGACAGAAGTGGCTTCGAATCTCAACTCTAGAATGCACTATTTGTGTGACTATAGGCAAACACCTAACCATTCATAGACTTGGTTTCTTTATCTGTAAGATGGAAATAAAAAGTATACTACTGCTACTACTAGCTAGCATTTATATAGTGCTTTCAGATTTGCAAAGAATTTTACAAACAACAAATATGTCACTTGATCCTCAAAACAACCCTGGGAAGTTGGTGCTATTATTCTTTTTTAACCTTATCTTTTGTCTTATAATCAATAGTATCAGTGTTTTTTTTTTGTTGTTGTTGTTATTGTTTGTTTTAAACCCTTCCCTTCCCTTCCCTTCCCTTTTGGAGTCAATACTGTGTATTGGGTCCAAGGCAGAAGAGTGGTAAGGGCTAGGCAATAGGGTTATGTGACTTGTCCAGAGTCACACATATAGGAAGTGTCTGAGCCCAGATTTGAACCTAGGACCTCCTGTCTCTAGGCCTGACTCTCAATCCACTGAGCCACCCAGCCCCCCCCCCCCCCCCCCCCCCGTAAGTATCAGTTTTAAGAGAGAAGAGAACTAAGGGCTAGGCAATAGGGATTAAGTGACTTGCCCAGGGTTATATAGCCAGGAAGTGTCACAGGCCATATTTGAACCCAGGACCTCTAGGCTTTAGGCCTGACTCTCTAACCACTGAGAAACCTAGCCACTTCTTGTTGGTGCTATTATTATTCCCATTATAGATGAGGAAAAAGGCTGAGAGAAGTTAAATTACTTCTCATAGCCAGTAAGGATCCAAGGTAGGATTCGAGCTGTGGTCTTCCTGACTCTTAAGTCCACTGCTCTATCCACCTAGTACCCTCCTCAGAGGATTGCTATAAAGTTCAAATGAAATAATGCACTGAAAGTTTGCAAAATATTTTATATGCTATGTAAATTATTGCCATAATTATTATTCTCAAGAATTTACACCAAAACACCAAAAGACTGCCTGCCCTTTGATCCAGCCATACCACTGCTGGGTTTATAACCAAAAGAGATCATAGTGAAAAAGACTCGTACAAAAATATTTATAGCCACGCTCTTTGTGGTGGCAAAAAAAAATTGGAAAACAGGGGATGTCCTTCAATTGAAGAATGGCTGAACAAATTGTGGTATCTGTTGGTGATGGAATACTATTATGCTCAAAGGAATAATGAACTGGAGGAATTCCATGTGAACTAGAATGATCTCCAGGAATTGATGCAGAGTGAAAGGAGCAGAACCAGGAGAACATTATGAGACTGATACACTGTGGTACAATTGCATGTAATGAACTTCTCTACTAGCAGCAATGCAGTGATTCAGAACAACTCTGAGGGACTTATGAGAAAGAACACTATCCACATCCAGAGAAAGAACTGTGGGAGTAGAAACACAGAAGAAAAACAACTGCTTGAACACATGGGTTGATGAGGATACTATTAGGGATGTAGACGCTAAACAATCACCTTAGTGCAACTATCAATAATATGGAAATAGGTCTTGATCAAAGATACATGTAAAACCCAGTGGAATTCCGAGTAGGCTATGGGAAGGGTGGGGGAGGGATACTTAGGGAGGAGAGAAAGAATATGAATCATGTAACCATGGAAAAATTTTCCAAAAAAATTAAAAAAAAAAAAAGAATTGACACCAAAAGAACTAGAGAAGAAACACAGATAATGCAAAGCAATTAATAATCAAAAAACAATTGCCATGCCTTTGGAATACAGATTGGAATCCTACACAGAAGCATAGGGTCTCAAGCAGGGAAGAGCAGGCAACTTTTTCCCACCTATGTAGGGAGAACACAATAGATCTAAGTATGACCTAAAAGTCAACCAGTAGTTATGTTCCAGTCAACCATGGGCCAAGGGGCAACTGCTTGGTGACTACCTAAAACGTCATTATCACCAGTGAAGAAATCTTGGTTTCATACCTCCAAATTCAATTGGGTCTTCCTACCCTGGCCCAGACATAGAAAACTGACATAGAAAACATCCCAGTGCAACTCATAGGTCTGAAGTTGGTTCACCCTCTAAGTGGCTGCTTATCCCCCTCCCTCTCTGTGCCTTAAATAACACCAGGTTTCTGTATCCTCTGTCTCAGGGCAGCTCCATAGGCATATGCCTTTCTGATGCCATAGGCCACCAGGCTGACAGTTTCCAAGACAAAGAAGCCCACTTCTTTCTTCAGAGATATAATCCATAGCATGGTGCAGTGATTTCTTCCAGGGGACTTTGAGGTTCAGCAGTTTAAAGTGGGGTCACAGTTGAGAAAGTGCTGCAGTCCACTCTCCAAGGACACCCAGGATCGGTGCCTCACCTGGCTCGGCAGTTTAAAGTGGGGCCACAGTTGGCATGGTTCAGAGGTTTTCTGTCCAGGCATTGAAGTCTATCACTGGCTCCTGAAGGGAAGAGTGTTCATACTCTTGAAACTAACCTCCTACTACCTTCTCCTGGTTCTCATGGTATTCCCCATAGTAGGGTTCCCTGAAACCATTTGCTTAAGTCTACAGACCTATAGGCCACCTACGAGGTCTCCTAGTCCTCCTGAGAAAGGCAGATAGATGCAGGGTGTGTGAGGCTTGACCCTGTCCACTAGAGCCAAGCAGAGTGACAAATGACAGTTGGTATAGATCTGGATCAAAGTCTAATACCTGTCCCTGTTTTATTAATTCAGAGGAAGAAAGGAGAAAGCCTGGACTAAAGTGGTCTAAAACATAATATTGCAGGTAGAAGCCGTAAGAAGAAAAGTCTGAAAGTTCAGTTGTCCTGCTTTCTGGACTGTACTCCCCCCTTGTCCTCTACTTTCTAGTACCTAGACCGGTGATGTCGAACCTTTTAGAGATGGAGTGCCAGCCTCACCCCCCTCCTCTACCCCAGACAGGGGAGGGAGGAGGAAGCGCTCTGATTGGGTAGCTGGACAGAGGTGGATGAGGTGAAAAAAAATGTCCTCATATACAGTGAAGGGGTGGGGGGGAGCAGCTCCTCCAGAGTCCCTCTGCCTTTTTAGTAAACTCTGGGGGCCTGGGTTTGGGGGGAGGGTGGCTGGCAATCCCACAGAGAGCTCTCCGGGTGCCATAGGTTTGCCATCACTGACCTAGACCTATCCTCACAGCCACACAGTTTGATTGTAGTTCCCTCTGTAAGTGGGGAAGTCCGGTTCCAGCTTAGCCCAGTGTCTAGCCCCGACGTAGTTCAATAAATGTTTATTCATTGTTCCCAGGCCTTCTCAGGCTCCATCACAGAAACTATTTTCTGACCCTTCAGCTCCACCTAAGTTGTCCCTTCCGCTGCAGCACCCCACAGCTCCCTATGAGGGGCCGTTCCTAAGTGTCCTTTCCCCTGCAGTCCGCTTCCACACAGCTCTCTCTCCTGACACCCATGATTAGTGCCTCACCTGCTTCAGGATTCCCTCTTCTCGACCAAAAGACAGAAACATCATGACCACTCACTCCCCACCCCATCCCGCCTCCAAAATCTGAAGCTCCTCTGGCCAAGGCTCAACCATCCGCGTTGTCCACGGGCAGTATACTCGACATGCAATCTCAAGCCGCATAAAACCAGGTGTCTCAGCAGGTCTCAGTAGGCGAGACCTGCCGGGACGTGATTGGCTGGAAGCGAGCAGGAGGCGGGATCCAAAAGATCTGGGTTAGAGAAGTACTTTGGGGGCGGGTCCAGGCGGAGAGTAGCTACAGACTGCACTTCTTTTGGATCCCGCCTCCTGCTCGCTTCCAGCCAATCACGTCTCGGCTCCACCCGAGACTGTTCTTTCCCCGCTCTCCGTCCTTTACTGAATGGAACTCAACCCTGAAGCTCCGCCCATTCTAGACCCCAGGCCCACTCCCCCAGCAGTTCCATTTTGGTAATGGATATTAAGTGCATAGTCCAGAGGTTCCCTTCCTGAGAGCGCGGAGTAATTTTTGCTACACTTCCCTTCCCTTCGCAGTTCGAATGCCACAATGGCAGCTGCCCAGCTGTGGACTAGGGTAGAGGGTGTAACCTCAGCCCTAGTCTCCTCCCTTCCATCCCAGGTCCAGGAGTAGAGTCAGTCAGAGAACTAACTGGTCAGAGCATTCCCCTGCGGAGGCTGGGTGGCCCTTCGAGTGGGCCAGGGGCAGGGCCTGGGTCAGTGGTGGCAGGAGTAGCCCGGCGTGGGGAGAGGAGACAGGATCCGGGTAGTTTGGCCATAGCCCTCTCATCTGACGGGAACTTTGCCCCCAGAAAACCCAGACCTGAAAGCTGAGGCCTCCCTTATCTCCACCAAAAGACAAAGATCACTCACCCACCCCATCCCACCTCTAAAATCTGAACCTTCTCTAGCCAAGGGTGAGGCTCCTGTTCCTGCCCAGCACAACACTGGCTGCAGACACGGTTTCACCTAGCCTCACCACACCTCTTGCCAGCAGTTCAGTTCAAATCACCGGTCCCTGGCCTGGTCTGTAGTAGGCAAGGGAATGGTAGAGAGAGCCATGGGGCTCCTGGGAATAGAGGTTGAGTCTAAAAGATTACAACTCCTTTTACCTCCCTGCTTCAGTCCTGCTTCTAGCTATCTAGAGACTAACTCCCAGAAAGCAAAAACTTGCCTGGTAAAGGCTGACCTCTGGTTACCAAGAGGGGCTAATGTCATCTTGTGAAATGGTAAAAGAAGGGAGCACTGACACACTGGAAAAGTGTCATTTGGGTTCTAAAAGGTCTAGGGGACTACACAAATCAGGCATATCCAGCAAAATACACTTGTTTTAACTTTATTTCTTATAAAAATTTGTCCTAGATGGCCCCAGGACCTAGAAACCCACTTAAGCTGGAGCAAAGGCCCAGAGAGGGTTAAGCTCTTCTCCTGTCCTCACCTTAAGGCTTCTCCATCCCATTTAACCACCTAGTAGTCACCTGAGGGTTGGGAGATTGGGTAGGAAGGTCTGGAATAGGATTCTAGGGATGGGGGAGTGAAGCTCAGGGGAATGGAAGAGGGAAATAAAATGAGGCTATAGAGGGCAGGAAGTCTTTGGAGGGTAGAACAAGGGATAAAAGGGGCTCTAGGTGCCACCATCTTCCTCCCACTCCTTCCCATCCAAGGTAAAACATCTGCCTTCTTTGCCAGCTGGGCCTCCTAACTGCTCTTGGAGGTGTAAGGAGGAGGCAGTGCTGAAGACCTCCTTCCTAGGTTCCATGTGCCCCCAAAAGCCAGTCTCCCCCCTCACCTGTAAGGGAAAGGAAGGAGATATGGGTCAGAGGGAGAATGTGGGGGAGGTGGGGCAGGATTCCAGGTCTTTTTAGAACTGAAGAAGTAAGGAGGGCAGGAGCTGCTAAACAAGGGACTCCAGGAAAAAACAAAAACAAAAAACCAACTTGGATCCAGGGCAAAGGACCATTTTGAGGTAGAAGTCCTGGAATAGAATGCCTAGGTTTCAAAAGGGGTAGATGCAGGAGCTTCTGGGAGAAAAAAGCAGGGGGGGCCAGTCCACCAGTTCTCAGGTTTATAAAGCTGCTCACCTCAGCTGATGAAGGTTGCTATTAGGTCCCTACACTGAGACCAATGATTAAAGCAAGGATGAGGACAGCAATGGTCACACAAATAGCGATGGCAACCTTTTTCTGCAGGAGAGAGAAAGAGAGAGAGTATGAGAGAGAGCTTAGAGTATGGTCTGGGGCCAGCAGATATGGAAAGAGATTCTTGGTACTGCTGGTGGGAGTACCTTTCCCTCACCTTTCTGGCTTTCTTCTGACTCTCCAGTGCAGACTTGACGTGTTCCTGACCTCGCTCCACAAAGTCTGCTGAACTGAGAATGTTTTTCTCAATCCTATCAATCATCTCTCCCTAGGGAGTAAAGAAGAAGAAGAACATCAGGGTTTAAAAATTGGATAGGTGGGAAGAGATTAAAGCAGACTGAAATGAACTGCATTCTCCTATTCTGGGATTCCAGGCCCTCCACAGAACCTAACTCACTTTATCTCCTATTTACCAACTAGAATGATGACCTCACAGACTCCTACTGGTGCTTAGTTTTCCACTTATTCCTTATAGCCTACTCATTCTTTTCAGTTCAGCCTCAATAATACCTTTTCCATGAAATCTTCCCTGATTTTCCCCTCCTCCCCCCTCAAACTAGAAGTCACATATTTAGAGCTGGAAGGGACATGAGAGAGTCCAGTGTCTTCTTTTTGGAGAAGACAAATTCGGGCTTAGAGAAGTTATTACTTATTAGTCACAGGTTCTTCTTAGAGTTTTTGCAGAGTCAGAATATGAGCTGAGGTCATAAGAAACTGAATTAGGGATCTTTCCTCTACCCAACATTTCTGTTTCTCCTAAAAGGCCCATTCAAATGTGGAATATTACTATGTATATATACTTTCTGTATTTGACAGCATGGGCCATCTTCCCCTTTGGCTTCTGAGATGATACATTAGCAGAGTTTTCTGCCTTGCTAATTCTCTAACCTATTTTCCTTCTTTCTTAAAGTTTAGATGTTTTTATAAAGGTTCTATTTTCATCTTTTCATACTCTTGATTGGTGAACTCAATCATTTCTTCTATGTGAATACCTCCCAGATCTATATTTATATCTCCAATCTCTCCTCAGAGTTCTAATTCAACTGCTTGCTTTTTCTCTGGTGATCTCAAATTCAATATACCTAAAGTTGAAAGTATTTTCTTGGTAGATTTATCCTAGCTCATAACATTGGGATTATCTCTATTGTTCCAAATATTCAATCAACTGCCAGTCTTTTCCACTTAATTCCAGAATACTGCATTCATCCATTCCCTCTCCACTCCTACAATCACCACTCTTCTACTAGACCTCATCTCTTCACTCCTTAACTATGGTCATCACCTCCTAACAAGTCTTCCTGCCTCTTGTCAGCCTCTAATCTATTGAATAATCCTCCTAAAGTACCACTGTGTTTATACTACTGCTTTACTCACAAAAACGGCTCTCATCCACTGCCTACACAGTAAATTATAAAAAGTCTTGACTGATAGCCAATGTACTCCATCTAGATCCAACCTACCACATCAGCCTTATCTCATACCATTTCATCTCTTTTATTCTAAATTCCAGATAAATATCTTCATCCCCACTCCAGTATGGCTCTCACCTGTCTCTTCAGCTTCCTTCATCCCATCCTCCACTCCAAGAATATTTCCCTTCCTTTCCTACAATCTACAACTGTTAGAGTCCTTTGACTTTCTTTTAGTTCCAATTTGATGGTACCTCCTCCAAAAAGCCTTCTCTAATGTCCTACCTGTGATATCACTCCCATGAAAGTGACCTCTCCCTACTTACATTTCTCAGAGCACTTTACCAGACATTTCCTTTGTAAAATATCCCACTTTCCATTTTACTGTAGTTATTTGTGCCCATGTTCTTCTGGTCTATAGACTGTATGCTCTTTGAGAATAGGGTATGTATCAGATTGATCTTTGCATCTATAACACTCAACTCATTGCCTCCTACTTAGTTGGCCCTAATGCTTATTAAATTTGTAAGTGCCTAGGGGAGAAAGGGAGAGAACATGGATTGAAAAATGTCAAAAAACTCTTAAAAATTGTATCTACATGTAATCTGCAAAAAATACAATTAATTTCCCCCCCTAAGTGTCAGAGGGGGAAAGGTAGTGCAAGGAATACCCCCTCTAAATCCCCCTAGGCAACCCTGTACATACTTGGCATATAGCTTAAGGAATGGGGGAAGGGGAGAGGCTGAGAATAGGAGGAGTCTTAAAATAGGTAGACCAGGGGCAAGAAAGCTTTAAAAAGTGACAGGGACCTGAATAAGGGCAGAGCTCTGAGGAGGTGAGGTCATGGCAAAGTGTAGCTTTAGCTCTAATGAGGGCTAGCTGGGAGCTGGTAGATTCCAACCTGCATCTCCACTTCAGTGGCCAGGAAGGTGAAGATTTCATGGAGTTCCTTAATGCTTCTTTCAAGCTGTTGGATTTCCCCATGTCGAGTAGAGATTTCATTCAATGCTTGTCTTGTCATTTGTGTGTCCTTCAGAATCTGGGTCAGGGAAGAATGAGGTGCTTTTAAAGGTCACCTTATCCCCCAAAAGTGGATGGAAAGGGGGCAGCTGGGTAGCTCAGTGGATTGAGAGCCAGGCCTAGAGATGGGAGGTCCTAGGTTCAAATCTGGCCTCAGACACTTCCCAGCTGTGTGACCCTGGGCAAGTCACTTGACCCCCATTGCCCACCCTTACCAGTCTTCTGCCTTGGAGCCAATACACAGTATTGACTCCAAGACAGAAGGTAAGGGTTTTAAAAAATAAAAAATAAAAAAAAAAAAGTGGATGGAAATCCTTAGAGCTCTAGGGGCCCTGTGGACATGGATAAACAGATACTACTTTGGCTGCTCGTATCCTAACCCATGACATTGGGTAAATGAGTGGACACAAGGGTGAAGCCAGGAAGGAAATAGGAAGACTCAGGCAGGAGATAAAGTGCCAACCCATTTCCTTAACCTCACAGAACTGAAATTTTATTTCATTCCAGTTTTCCTTTTGCAGGGGAACTGAGTACCAACAGAACACACCCAGAAGAAATGGATTGAGGGTCAGAGTTTGACTATGTGACAGACTCACATTGGACACAAACACTTCACTTTGTCCACTTTCCAGCATCTGTTCCAGCTCTTCATCTGACACCATTCCAGCATTGGCTGGGAAAGGGAGGGAGAAAGGAGAAAAGACCATATTCTTACTTAAATGCTTGGCATTTGGATTTTGACTCTTTCAGATCAAAGGCTTGCTGTACTGTTCCCATTTAAACCTAGGCTGCTCCCAACCCTGCCCTTTTACTTCCAAGAACAACATTTTCCCCATAGCTAAGTGTTCCTTCATCCTTTCCCCTCACCTCATCTCCCCTCACCCCATTCCCCAGTGCTCACTGATCTTTAGCTGCCTCTGAATCCGTTCTACATTCTTTTCCCGATATTCCGACTGCATAGTATTACACTTGTTGATGAGGTCAACAAATTGTTGCGATAAGATTCCATGCTGTAGTGGAAGAGTAGAGGGTGGAATGTCAGTTAAGGAAGGCCCAGTTAGGAATCAGAAACTTGATTTCAGTGCTCAGATCAGATTATTCTCATCACTGTTCTCCAAGATACGACCTGGTTACTTTATACTAGGTCTATTACAACAATTTCCTAAAAAGTCTCTCAGCTTTCAGTCTTTCTCTTTTCTAGAAATATATCCCACACAAGCAGTCCGATTAATCCTCCCCAAAAGTCCAGCTATCATCATTTGATTCTGCAGCTCAAGAATGTACATCAATGACTTTTCATTGCCTGCAGAATAAAGTAAAAAATCCTTAGCCTAGCATTTAAACCCCTTCATGATCTGGGCCGAACCTACTTTTTTCAGCTTTATTTTCTACTCATTCTCAAAACTAATTTTCCACTTCAAAGTATTCAACTTAACTGTCCCCCAAACAACGTAGAGATATTCTTTCTTCTTTTTAAACCTTTACTTTCTGTCTTAGGAATAACTATAAGACAAAAAGGAAAGGGCTAGGTAAATGGGATTAAGTGACTTGCCTAGGATCAAACAGCTAAGAAGTATCTGAGACCAGTTTTGAATCCTGGGCCTCCTATCTCCAGGTTTGGCTTCCTATCCACTGAGCCACCTAGATACCCTTAGTAGGGGTATTCTTGACAGCACATCAACAAACTTTGGTCCCTCTTCCTAGTTTGTCATTATACCCCTCACTTGTTTAAGTCATATTCACCTTTCATAATCCAACTCTCCTACCCTGATCCATGCAGTCAACAAAGAAGTCTTTACAGCATTTAAACACTTAGACATTCATCATAACTACAGCCTCATGTTGTTCTCGTTTTGACACCTATCATTTAAAATTATAAGCACCCCCAGGACAAGGGTAAAGCATTAAGAAGTTACTCTCTCCCTTCAAAGTCCACTCCCTTCAGGGGTGGCCTCCAGGAAACATTTATTGAACCATCCAGGTTCTGAGGAGAATAATTTACACAATAACAAGATGTTAAAGACAAACAATTTTGAAAGACTTAAAAACTCTGCAATGATGCATGATGAAGCATGTTATCCAACTCCTGACAGAGAGATGATGGGCTCAAGGTGCAGAATGACTTAATATGGCCAACATGAGAATTTGTTTTGCTTTACTATGCATATTTGTTACAAGGACTTTGTTTTTCTTTGTTACCCCATCCCATTGGAGGAAGGCGGGAGAGAAAACAGATTTTTGTTAATTGAAAAAAAATTTAATCAAAATTAATGCTAGGGTTCTGGAAAGGACCGACGCACCTGGGTCTTTCTCATCCTTATGTTGACAGAATTACAGTTTTCATCTGCTTCCTCCTTCTGGGGATCAATGGCTGTTAAAGGACAAAGGAGGGACAGGGCAATGGGCTTAGGGGACCTTCCTCTAGCCTCAGGTTTCTTCCCAGAACCCTGGCAGCATGCCAATAAGCACTCACTCTTCAGCTGAGTCCGGATCTCCTTCCCCAACTGCTTTATCTCTTCTCTCAAGTTCTGGAGGTCTTGCTTCATGCCTAAATTGGAGGCAAGGGTGGGAATCGGAGAAAAGCATGATGGGGGCAGCTGGGTAGCTCAGTGGATTGAGAGTCAGGCCTAGAGACAGGAGGTCCTAGGTTCAAATCTGACCTCAGACACTTCCCAGCTGTGTGACCCTGGGCAAGTCACTTGACCCCCATTGCCCACCCTTAACACTCTTCCACCTAGGAGCCAATACACAGAAGTTAAGGGTTTAGAAAAAAAAGAAAAAAGAAAAGCATGATTCCTAGATAGCTCCAATAACAGGGATCCTGGAGGTTCCGCGAATTCCCTCCCACCTGGAAAGCCGTCCCTCCAAGTGCAGGTGAAGTACTACAAAGCCCACAATCCCCAGGGGATAGGGAGTGAGCATGCGCCCTTCGCCCTCACTCACTCTCCTCAGGAAGAGGGGTGGCGAGGATGGTGATCTGTTGCTTCTCCAATTCCTTAACTTTGTTCTCCAATCTCGCCATGGTTTGTCGGATGCCCCGGACCTGGGGAAGAGCAAGGAAGGCAACAGGGAACCTCCTCACCCCTGTTAAAATTCTAGGCTTCGTGCTTCCTCTTCCTTCCTCCCAGCTCCAAATTCAGGCATTCCAACCCCGCGAGAGTCCTCCGGAAAGCCCCTCCACTCCGTGCCTTTGCATGTCACCTCTTGGCGCCCCCGTCCCATCTTTACCTTTTGGAAGAATTCCTCGTCGGGGTTCCCCAATTTGGCGGTGCCCGGATGCACAACCAGGGCCACTCGCTCTTTCCCCTCATCATCAGAGCTGTCATCTCCCTGGATGGGCGAGGATCACTAATGGGGGCCCTTGCGCAGTATCTACACCCCTTCCCATTCCCGTGAGGCGCTCCCAAATCCAGGTTCCCTCGAACCCCCGTGATGCGGACGCTGTTTAGGATGCCACCCTCTGCCTTTCCCACCGGCACCTCAGCATCAGGTCGCTGACCTCTACTTCCGGTCTCACCTGTCTCAGTTCGTGGGTCCGGTCCCGCATGCTGACCTAGTTTTTCCCCCCCCCCCCCCCCCCCCCGCACCTGGTGGGGGGCTTACAGATTCGGCCCCAAACTCAAGGCCTCCAAAGTTCCCAATCTCGAACACTGGTACCTAACACCACCACCCCACTTTTCCCCAAACCAGCCCCCGGGACCCCTTCCAGCCCCCAATATTACAGGCTCCGCCCCCCTCCACCTCCCATAACCAATTGGAAGAATCCAGCCACTGAGACCCCTAGGCGTTCCACAGGTTGTAATTCCCTCCTCCTTCTCCCAATCCTACAACTCCGGCCCCTCCCCCACCAGCGAGGAATCTACGCATGCTCATAGAGGAAGTTCTCTCCTCGCCCTTTGGAAAGACGGAAACGGGAAGCTGCCGCTGCAACCTGAACGGAAGTGAGGCTGCCAGGACTCTAGGATGCTTCGTCCTTACCGGAAGCTGGGCGGAAGGAGCTCCTCACCGGACGTGAAGTTACCAGAACCAGTAGAGGGGGAGGAAGGAGATAAACATACGTCATCCTAACGTCACCCGCCCGTCTTCGCCCTGCTCACATCACCCCATGGTCTCCACCCTCGCCACCTTAAGTGACCTACTCTGATTCCCCCCCCCCCAACACTTTCTCACTCTTCTAAAACCCCAGTTCACGTGATCTGCATGAACCACCGTGACCTCAGTCCTTGTAAATCATTCTTGTTAACCAGGTCCGAGGGATCTTAGCTAGATTTAAGGTGACATGGTCTTTCTGGAAGATAGCTAAACTCCGCCCCCCTGTCCCCCCATAGATTAGCCCGAACTTCCAGGAGGCCAACATTCTAAATTTGGAAATCAGCAACATGTGACTTTCGTTTCCCACCCCTTTACTCTCCCTCCTCCCTTCCTCCCCGCCCCCTAGCTTTTTCCGGAGCCTCTCCCCTTTTCTCGCGTTGGACTCTGTTAAGGTGAGAGCCCCTCTAGTACGTACCCGACCTAGGGTCCTAAATCTCTAAAGTCAAATCTCCATAGTTTAGGGCAACCTCAAGGGCGAGCTCCTTCCGGCCACCAATTGTGATATATCATGACCTTGCTAATCACCCCCGTGTCGAAAATAGTTTGGAAACCGCTTTTTTTTGCTGTACAGAAACTAGCAGAAGGTATTCTACTTCAGAATGCCTGATCCGGAGTAATAAATAGCAAAGATACTCTGCATCTATTTTTTGTTGATTAGACTGTAGACCAGGAAACTGTTGGGGTTTGGAGACCTCCAAGGCAAAGGTACAAAAATTTTCAGTTGAAGTAAAAGACAAATTTTGAGGAAAAAAAGGAGACATGTAAGTGAAAATACCCTCAGCCTTTGCTGAGAGTGTCCAGTATGCAGGCTTAAGCCTTGGATTCTTATAGTTTTAGCAGTTTGTGGTCGTGTAATGGTGGTGGGAAATGGATGGTTTGCAATCGTGAATAAGTTGGGGACTTCTTGGCACATAAAAACAGTGTCCTTGGGGCCCTGGAAAACAGGATGTCCTTGAGGTCTTTAGAAAACAGGATGTCCTTGGGTTCTTGGGTACACTCTTTGGTTCAGGACCCTCAAGGTAAGATAAGACATTTATTCTTTGGAACAATTTGGAACTATGACCAAAGGGCTATAAAACTGTGCCTACCCTTTGATCCATCAATTTCACTACTAGGTCTGTATCCCAAGGAGATTTTAAAAAGGGGAAAGGACCTGTTTTTACAAAAATATAGCATGTCTTTTTTGTGGTGGCAAAGAATTGGAAACTGAGGGGATGTCCATCAATTGGGGAATGTCTTAACAAATTATGGTATATGATTGTAAAGGAATACCACTGTGCTATAAAAAATGATGAGAAGGATAATATTAGAAAAACCTGGAAAAACTGTGAACTGATGCAAAATGAAGTGAGAAGAACCATGAGAACATTGTACACAGTAAGCAATATCAATTGATGAACACTTATGAACAATTTAGCTATTCCTAGCAATACATTGATCCAAAAAAAATCTTCAACAAAATCTTCACATTTCAGGGCAGCTGGGTAGCTCAGTGGAGTGAGAGTCAGGCCTAGAGACAGGAGGTCCTAGGTTCAAACCCGGCCTCAGCCACTTCCCAGCTGTGTGACCCTGGGCAAGTCACTTGACCCCCATTGCCCACCCTTACCAATCTTCCACCTATGAGACAATACACCGAAGTACAAGGGTTTAAAAAAAAAAAATCTTCACATTTCAGTGATTCATGATGCAAAATGGAATCCACCTGTAGAGAAAGAACTGATGCAATCTGAATGCAGACTGAATAATCACACTATATCTCACTTTATTTCTTCATTTTTGTTTGCTCGAGTTCTAATATGGAAAGATATTTTACACTATTACAAATATAAAATATATATCACATTAGTAGCCATCACATGAAGGGAGGGAAGAAAGGGGAGAATTTGTCTTAAACTTAAAAAAATTATTTTCATATAATTGAGTAAAATAATAAAATATTTTTTAAAAAGACAAGAGTGTTTTGGGTCAGGTCTGCAGATAGTCAGCTTAGCAGGTCACCTGGAATTCAGCTGTAAGGAATTACTGTTATGTCAAGCAGTTTTCATTTCCTATTCATTGTTTCATTTATTCCTCCATTTCAGACCCTGAGGAATATGGTAACTCAGTAAATACAACTTGATTTGTTTCAAAATTATACACATTTCCACATTCTTTTTTTATGGTCAAGGTGACATCCCTTATAGACCCACCAGAGGGCTTGGGAGCTGGGGCTCAAGATGTGAGAACCTGGTGAAACAACCTCCTTAACAAACTAGATGGAACATCAGGAAATGTTAGGAACTTAGTTTAAATATGACAAAATAGAGCCAGAATACAGAGGAAACCAATATGTAATCCCTGAAAGATAAGACAGAAGATGGACCTCAAAAAATTCCTAATTTATAGTCAGTTATGGATTTATTGTTTCAGATATCTGTGCTGAATGTAGTCTGAATTTAGAGGAATTACTGATACAAAGCCACAGATCAAAAGGGAAAAGGAAAAAAAGGATGGCATCCACAGGCCAAAAAACCCCAGTTCATTCCAGGGACACAGATAATGGCATAAAGGTGTGGGAGCCAATCTGGTTGGGAGTGGGAGTATACATGCAATGACAAGGGCTGCAATTCCAACAAGGACTAGTCTGGTACAAAAATAGATAACCTCTCCAGGGCCAAAATGTCCCCAAAGGTAGGAGGAATCAAACTCAATTTTGGCATGGGAAGAAACCAATGAGCCTGGAATGCCATGTCAGATCTTCTGGCCAAGGTATTATAGGTTGAAATTGACCCACCCCTAGAGTCCATTTAATTAGCATCTTGAATCTTAGATGTTCCATATAATTGTCTAGTCCCTAGAAACATCTTTCCTTGGACAACTTGGAAGTCCTCAGGACAGCTTTGAAGTGGTCTCCTAATTAGTAGATATTCTTCTCTGGTTTCAAATTGCTTTTCAAAGGTCATATAAGTTAAACATTTAAAATACCATAGGGAAAAAATACCACAAAAGAAAGAATTATTAAAGCCCTCAAAATTTTTGCAAACCCCTTTAAAAATTACATAGATGATTATCTGGTCTTGTTACTGTCTAAAAACTCTTACTTAATTTTGCAAGTATTTGTAACTCCAAATTCAAAATGCAATTCAAAATTCATTTCAATTCCCCCATTAGGAGGAGTAGAGACTGATAAGAGTCTAATTCTCTCAAAAAATATATGGTATAGAACACTTTTCATAAGATGACCTCCAATATACAAATGAATTCATTTAACAGTTACAAATGTCACTTCAATTATAGCAGAATGTCTTGTGATAGGATAAGCAAATTAATTCCAAAATAGTGCATATCAAATAGGCAATCCATTGTAAAACATGTTTATGTTTGAGAACATGCTCAATACACAAGAATCACCCATAAACCATTATGACAATGAAAAAGAATCAATGGCAGAAGAAGACACAACATTTGATTTGCAATCAATCCAAGACCTAGAAACTGACATTGACAAATAAATGAAAACACAAAAGACTTTATAACGAACTCTTGTTACCTGTAATCATTTTTATTGCACAACAAAAAAAAGAGTGAGAAAGAAGAAAAGATTAATCACGTTTCATAGACATTTGAACTTTGTTCCTGACACAAGTCAACACACCAGAACATCAGTTCCAGTGCAAGATGACAAGTGCATGGGTAACATCAAACGACACAAGTGAGGCATTGCTGACTTCGCAGATCATCACAAAGACAGCAAACCTGAGGACTACAAAAACATCCGTGATCGAATACATAATCGGCGTATGGTATGACAAACCACATTGTGAAGAGGAGCATTGGAACAGCGTTGGACCCATACATTTGAAAAACATAACTTACACCTAACAGAATTCTCACTGCATCCAACACTTTAGATTCCATCCACACAGTACATACACTTTGCAGAAGAATTCCAGTGGAGTAAGCATGTAACAAACACTTCATTACACAGAAAGGTCACACTAGACAACACATAGAACATTTTCTGACTTCACATCTACATGTGAAACATACATTTACACTTATGAAAGAAGAGCTTGTCTGCCTTAGCACAGAATTTTCCTCTTACTTTGGTTCAGACACCTTCTGCTCAAATCACCTGACATTCTTTGTAAATAATGTATATATGTAAATGTTTGCTTACTAACCCTTAGCAATAAGTTTTACTAACACACAGGGCCAGTTAGCTTGATAAGTTAGAACAGGGACAGAATTTTCTAAACTTTCTTTGTAAATACTGTACATAGCTTAAGTCTATAGTTTAACCAAAAGACTTACAAAGAATATTTGTCTTATTCTTACTAACATTTCTAACATAGGCATAAGTGTACTAACATATCCATATACTAACCTTAGGAAGATGAATTAGAATTTGGAAATTTGGATTGCAGAAATTTTTCTTAATTGATACTTTTGTTGCTAGTTCATAAAATTAGATAAATACATAGATAGAATTGATTACTTTGTTTTAGTTAGCAAATGTTAACTTTAAGACTGTGAATGTTTGCATTTAATCTGCTTTTCCTTTCTGTTTAAAATTTTTGCAAAAATGAAATCCCGTTACTTTCCTATGCCTTTCCCACAACCCATCTTAGTTTTAATTTAGACTAGTCTTAGCATAGTTAGGAGTAAGCAACCCTTTTTATTATTTTACAAAACTTAGATAGGGATAAGAGCATAGTTATAATTTAGCTTAGAATAACAGTAGTAACCCCTTAGATCTTAGCAACCAGAAAATGTTGCAAGGTGCAAATTTTCCAAAAAACATATGAGCAGATCTGTAATGCAAGGTGGCTAACAGAAACTTTTTGCTTCTGTAATTTCTAACGGTCACAAAAAGTCAGTTAAATATCTTAGAATCTTCAGAAAGTCGGTTAGAACTTAAAGCTATAAATAGAGGTGAAGTTCCAACTGACAGGGTTTTTGCCTTCTGGCTTTCGCTGTGGCTGGAGGCTTTTGCTTTGGCTTAACCTGTTGGCTTTGGCCTAATTGCTTCGACCTTGGCCTGTGCTTATTTTGTTTTGGGGAAATTTGGACCTATCTCATTTCTCTGGACCTCTCCCTGATCTCCCATCTCCATCCCTCCCCTTTCCCGAATTTCCTTTGGGTCCTAGGTGGAAGGGAGGGCATGCTGATCAGACATTGTGGGTTTAGTTTCTATAGGCTAGTAGAATATCCTCAAATAAGTTACCCCTAGTTTTAATGATTTGATAAAGACTTTATTTAAAAGGCAGTCAAATCTTCCTGACTGGGAGAGCCGGACTCTCTCTGTCTAAACCTCTCAGCGACCCATCCCCCACCCTCACCCCTCTCCCTATCAGCAGTTAGAAAACTCTGAACCCCTCTCCCCTTCTGACTGACCCTGGTATTAATAAATCCCTTGTTACCTATTCAAACCCTTTAGTGAATCATTGTGTCGAAAATTAAGATAAGGGCTCAAGGGGAAGGAATCATTTTTTTTTTTTTTATTTCTTGAGGGAAGCTGGGGGCATCCATCTTAGCAGGAAGTACCTACCTCAAGACTTCCTCCAGCCATCAGTTTGACTGGCAGGGAGGGGCCCTCTCAACTCCTCCCTCAAGAGACTTTAAAAACTAACTAGAAAAACCCTCCAGCCAAACCTAAACATTTCTTACTGGTCCTAGTTTCCTCCCTGTATTTTCTGTCTCAAGCCTCTGGGAATAAATCTGTTTGAGCTGCCTCTCCTACATACCCCATTTCCTTTTTCTCCTATATACCTTCCCTTATCTTCATTCCTCCTTCAATCACCTTATAATCTTCCTAATATCCCCATTATCCTTCCTCACACCCAAATTGCTTTCGTTTGACCCACTCAGATTACCTTTATTTACTTTTTTTTTTTTTAACCCTTATACTTTCGGTGTATTGTCTCATAGGTAGAAGAGTGGTAAGGGTGGGCAATGGGGGTCAAGTGACCTGCCCAGGGTCACACAGCTGGGAAGTGGCTGACCCCGGGTTTGAACCTAGAACCTCCTGTCTCTAGGCCTGACTCTCACTCCACTGAGCTACCCAGCTGCCCCCCTTTATTTACTTTTGATAACAATTGTAAATACATGACAGCTAACAAATTTCTTCAGACCAAGAATATTCCAACACAAGAAAACACATTAATACTAATTGCTTCTTGAATTTAAGACAAAGTTCAGCACTAATCAGATGACATTGATTTAGTCAAATGCATTTCCAAATGACCTTTAAACAGAATAACATTCATATTATCACAAGTGACGTTTAAGCTCAAATTGTTCTAGGAAAGGTATCAATCAGTGCAACATGTTTTGTCAAAGATCCAATTAATCAAAAGGTAACATATACATAGGCCAAAGAAATCACATCAGATAAATAAGACCATACTGGTTTAACTTCAAACTAGGTTAATTTAAAATGTGCTGGGCTAAATTTTATAAGCTATTGTTGTTATAAAATACCTCAATCCATTTGTAGGGCTGGTAAATCTTTTTTTTTTTTTTTTGTTATTTTAAAAAAAAATTTAATAACACATTTCTACATAAGTTTTCCAAAGTTACATGATCCAAATTGTCTCTTCCTTCTTCCCTTCCCCCTCCCAGAGTTGGCAAGCAATTTAATCTGGGTTGTATATGTATTATTATGCAAAACATTTCTGTGTTAGTCAATTTTGTAAGTGAATAATCTTATAAAACCAAACCCCCAAAACACATAATAAATAAGTGATAAGTTACATGCCTTCATCTGCATTCCTACTCCAACAGTTCTTTCTCTGGAGGTGGATAGTATTCTTTTTCATAAGCTCCTCAGAATTGTTCTGGATCATTGTATTGCTATTAATAACTAAGTCTATCACATTTGATTGTTTCACAATATTGCTACTATTGTGTACAAAGTTTTCCTGGTTCTGTTTATTTCACTCTGCATCAATCATCAATTCATGGAGGTCTTTCCAGCTCTTTCTGTAATCATCCTGTTCATCATTCCTTATAGCATAATAGTATTCCAACACCATCATATACCAAGATTTGTTCAGTCATTCCCCAGCTGAGGGACATCCCTTTAATTTTTTTTTTTTAAACCCTTGTACTTCGGTGTATTGTCTCATAGGTGGAAGATTGGTAAGGGTGGGCAGTGGGGGTCAAGTGACTTGCCCAGGGTCACACAGCTGGGAAGTGGCTGAGGCTGGGTTTGAACCTAGGACCTCCTGTCTCTAGGCCTGACTCTCACTCCACTGAGCTACCCAGCTGCCCCCCATCCCTTTAATTTTTAATTCTTTGCCTCCACAAAAATAGCAGCTATAAATATTTTTATACAAACAGATCCTTTCCTATTTTTTTTTGTATCTTTGGGGTACAGACCTAGTGGTGGTATTACTGGATCAAAGATCTTTTATAATGCTTTGGGCATAATTTCAAATTAGGACTGGTTAATCTTAAAACTCAGACAAGGCCAACATAAAGAGATTTCCATCATGCCAAAATCACAGTATAAATATCATTATCCATTGCATTTCCAAATGAACAGTTTTAAACAATTTAAATGACCTTTTGAAAAACAATTGAATTCATAACTGATTAATCAGTAACCCAAAAGAATCTAGCTTAAAAAGAAATTTATCATTTTAATACTAAGTCTAACACAGTGATTTATCAGATTCATGTCAAGCATTATTTTATCTATAGCACAAATTAGTAAACTTGGATAACTGGTTATAAGATCACATAGCTAACAAAATTCCAGTATTTTGTACTAATTACAGAGTTATCCAGCAGGGAATTTTGTTTTTTAAACCCTTACCTTCAATCAATACTGTGTATTGGTTCCAAGGCAGAAGAGTGGTAAGGGAGCTAAATGACTTGCCTAGGATCACACCTGGCTCTCATTCCACTGAACCACCTAGCTTGGCACTTCCAGTATGGAATTTTTGCATCCCACCAAGGAAATAACAATAAGTAACAAGGCAAATATACAGTGCTTACTTTACACCTGATTTTGAGTTAAGCAAGTCATAATCACTGTATCAATTTTGATTCTCACAATGACCTTGGGAGGGAGGTACTAATGACATAATCAATATTTTTCTTTCTTTCTTTCTTTCTTTCTTTCTTTCTTTCTTTCTTTCTTTCCTTCTTTCCTTCTTTCTTTCTTTCAATAGCATATCAGACTAATTGATAAATATCCAATCTTAAGGTTATTCAATTCTTCCATCATATTTTAGCATACATTGTTGTTGTTTTTAATTTTTTTAAAATTTTTTCAGTTACATGTAGAAACAGTTTTTGACAATTGTTTTTGACATTTTAAAATTCATATTTTCTCCCTCCCTCTCCTACCCTCACTTTGAGGCAGTGAATAATATGATATAGGTTATTCCCATACTTTAATGAAATACATATTTCCATATTGCTCATGTCACAATAGAAGACACATATCACACATAAGGCCTAGAGTACATGGTTGTAATGGAATACTATTGGGCCATAAGGAAAGATGAACAGGATGAGTTCAGAAAAATCTGGAAAGACTTATATGAACTGATGCAAAGGGATTTGAGCAGAACCAGGAGAACAATGTATACAGTAACAGAAATTATTATATAATGATCAACCATGAAAGACTAAAGTATTATCAGCAAAACAAGCCTCCAAGGGATGCTAGACCTGGCATTCTACCTACTGTGCTACCTAACTGCCCCATACCTTAAAAACTTTTAATCATCAGTGTGTAATATTTGCTATTTAACTACCTAATTATTGCCAGTTCTGTTGTTCACTAAGAGATGGAAGCACCAAAAACCCTTTAAGTTGCTTTAGCAATTAAAAACATTAAATATTTTTAAATACTTAATTTTAAATAAAAAATATTAAACAGGATAAGTAAATTCTGGTAAGTTTTCATAGGAGTAACACTCTTGGTAACCTAATATGGGGTTTCCTTAGGAGATATACTAGAGTAGTTTGCCATTTCCTTCTCTTGCTCATTTTGAGGCAAACAGGGGTAAGTGACTTGCCTAGAGTCATAAAGGTAGGAAGTGTCTGAGGCCATATTTGAACTCAGAATGATGAGTCTTTCCAACTCCAGGTCTAGCATTCTATCCACTGTATCACCTAATTGCCCGTCTCCTCAAAAGAAACATTATTTCATGGGATACTTGGTTTTTTGGTATTGCAATATAGATAAGTGTTTGCAAAAATATCACCATGAAAATGATTGCAGTTTTGGGACCAATATTGATTGCTTAGGAGGAATACGTAGAGAAATTCTACAAAGACTTTGATAAGGCACCCCAAAATAAAGCACCAGGTACTCTGATCATTAATACTTTAATAAAAGTGAAAAATATTGAAGATGGTGAAAGATATATGGGAAAGTATTATTCAAGAGAAAGAAATGAGAGAGGCCAAAGATTTATAGATTTCACAGAAGCCTCATTACTTTATATCATAAACACTTTCTTCAAGAAAAGACATAGTAGGCCTAGAGACGGGAGGTCCTACGTTCAAATCTGGCCTCAGACACTTCCCAGCTGTGTGACCCTGGGCAAGTCACTTGACCCTCATTGCCTACCCTTACCACTCTTCTACCTTGGAGCCAATACACAGTATTGACTCCAAAACAGAAGGCAAGGGTTTAAAAAAAAAAAAAGAAAGAAAAGAAAAGACATAGTAAGGTTCTATTCATGGTAATCACCAAATAACATTGCAAAAATGAAAGAGATTTTATGTTAATGACAGAAAAATACTTATTAGTGGTGTGAAAGCTATCTTGGATCAGTTATCTGTGCATAATCAGACATATTAAGCAAAGATCAAAATTATTAAAAAGCAAAAGGATTAATAAAAAGTATAACATTCTACTTAACTCAATCCAGAAATATTTAAACAAATAATCAGCAAAGTCAAATAGGAAACAGAGATCCAAAATGACATTGATACCAATGAAAATTCTTTTATACAGATTAATGACTATGACTATTGTCAAAATAAAACCAAAAGATCCCAGAAAATGCCTAACAGCAAATATTTTACTTACTTGATCAATTGAGAGAGATGGAGGACAAGACAATGTCTTCATTTGTTCAAGACAATTTAGATTAGAAACTTTTTCAAAAATCTTACAAAGGGTGGTAGACAATTATTAACAATGTAATCTTTTCTCTCTCTTAAAAAAACTATATTTTATTTTCCTCTATTACACATAAAAGCAATTTTTTAACATTCGTTTTTAGAAAAAAAAATTTTTAAGTTTCAAATTCTCTCCCTCTTTCCCATCCTCCTTTCCTCATTCCCTCCTGTCTCTCTCCTCTCCCTGAGATAAAAACCACTCTAACAGATTTTATATGTGTAATAATGTAAAACATTTTTCCATACTGGTGATTTTATGGAAAAGGTCTCAAATTGAAAAAGAAGAAGAAAGAAAGTGAAATATAGTACGTTTTGGTCTGCATTCAGGTGCCATCAGTTCTTTCTCTAGAGGCAGATGGCATTTTTCATCATGAATTTTTGGAATTGTCTTGGACTGCTGCATTGCTGTGGTCAGTCACAGTTCATTGAAAAAGTATTGCCATCAATGTTCTTCTGGTTCTGCTTTCTTCACTATTCATCAGTTCATATAAGCCCAGATTTTTCTGAAGTCATTCTACTCATCATTTCTTATACCACAATAGTATTCTATCACAATCATATAGTACAACTTGTTCAGCCATTTGCCAGTTGATGGACTTTTGCTGCCATAGAAGGAGCTGCAATAAACTTTTTTTTCTTAGTTGTTTGACTTGTTTTTGTTTTTTATATTGAAACAATTTTTTAAAACATTTTGCAATTCAGATTCTCTCCCTCCCTCCTTATGCCCCACCCCACCCCAGCAGTAAATGATCTGTTATATTATGATCATGCAATACATATTTCTATATCCTCCACATTGTGACAGAAGACATGTATCACTCATGCAATAAAAAAATTGTGAAAGAAATAAAGAGAAAGATGCCATGAATATTTTTGTACAAATAGGCCTTTCCTTCCCCTCCCTCCCAACCCCCAACCCCGTTTTAAAAAAATATGTTTTGAATACAGACCTAGCAGTGGTATTGTTGGATCAATAGGTATGTTGTTTTAGAATTGTTTGGGCATTGTTACAAATTACTCTCTAGAATAGTTGAACCAGATGACAGCTCCACCAACAGTGTATCAGTGTCCTAATTTTCCTACATTCCCTCCAGCATTTGTCATTTTCCGTTTTTGTCATATTGGCCAACAATGGAATCTTTTAAAGTTGAAAGAAGTAGTAGAAGGTAAAGCTAATTTAAAGAAAGCTTTGCAGCAAATTCAAACTCAGCATAGTCCAGGATATGCCCATAAGGAAACTAGAAATAACATTGAGTACAAAGAGGAAAATGCAGCCTGAATGGATAGACTAAGTATATAGAGAGGAAATTTATTCTGAAGAAAACACTTTGTAAGAGTTTTGGAGTCAATGTGCAAGGTTTCTGGATTAGGGAAGAATACCAAAAGCATGTTAAAAATTTTTTTGACAAAGAGAACATCAACAAATATCAACCTATATATCAACTTTCCTACCTATACAAAATCTATTCAGTTTATCTCTATAGAGTTTGAGAGTATCCTCAGTTTTCAGATTCATGGGAAATAAGCAGAGTTTCACAAGTGATATTAAAAAATAAACCTCTTTACCATTCCAAAATTGCCTGGAAGATGTAAAGGACATAAGATCCTACTATATTCTTCGTTGATTAGTAAAACGTGCTTGAATCAGTGGAGGAAAATGCCTCCTTAAAGACTTTTCCAACTAGATGTCTCTCTACATTAAAATCATGAAAAATTTATTTTAATTTATAATAATAGTAATCACAAACATTATAAAGCAGAGGGATAAAACAAGGAAGTATCTATTCTCTAAACCTATTTGCCATTGTGATGGAAGGAATCCTGTACAGAAAGTTGACTAGGGATTCTCTGTGGTTGGTAGGGTCCTCTAGATGTTACTGTTTGTGAATGACATTGTGTCGTCTTTTACATGTAGTCTCGGGGCTTTCCTTGTAAAGATCTATAACTGTTCAAAGAGTTTGACTTGACTATCCAAACAATAAAGACCATGAAGAATGTTTATCTCTCAGATTATGATATCTATTTACATGAAAAACTTGTAGAGGGACAGCTAGGTAGCTCAGTGGATAGTCAGGCTTACAGATGGGATGTCCTTGGTTCAAATACAGTTTCAGACACCTACTGGGTAAGTCACTTAACTCCAATTGCCTATCCCTTAACTCTCCTATGCCTATTCAGTTCGTCTCTATAGAATTTGAGAGTATCCTCAGTTTCCAGAAGGTAAGGGTCTAAAAAAAAAACAAGAAAAAAAAAGAAAACCTATAGAGCTTGTCTAATAGGATATATAACTGGTATAAATAATAAAAATGGAGAACAAATTGAGGCAGGAGTTGAAGAGAAGGGGAAGAATGGACTGGATTATTTCCAGGAAATTACAAAGCTCCTTTAATGATACCAAGTTTCCTTTCCATTTATTTATTTATTCAGCCTTTCTCTTTTCCCTCCTCACACCATATAAGGCATTATCTGGCAAAATATATAGTTTGTGTCTTTTGTGTTTCCACTTCTCAATTTATTCTCTGGAGGTAAAGATTTACAAGTTAATCTTCAAATATTAAATCTATAGCTGCATATAATGTTCTCTTGGTTTCTCATTTCTCATTTCATGCTTCATCATCTCATGTAGTTCTTTCCAAATTAAAAAAACAAACAAACTAATACCTTACCTGCTCATTGTTTTTTATGGTGCAGCAGTATTCCATCACAATCATATACCACAATGTTTAGCCATTCCCCAATTGGTGGAATCCCCTCCATTTCCAATTCTTTGCCATCAGAAAGAGAGCTGCTATAAATATTTTGGAACATATAGGTATTTTTCCTTTTTTTTTTTTTTTTCTTGATCACCTTGAGAGTTAGACCTAGCAATTACAAATACAATTGCTGGGTCTTAGGATATACAGTTTTATAGCTCTCTACATGTAATCCCAAATTGTTCTCCAAAATGGTTGAGTCAGTTCACAATTCCACCAACAGTGCGTTAGTATCCCCACTTTTCCATATCACTTTCAACATTTGTCATTTTGCCATTTTAGCTAATCTGATGGGTGTGAGATGATACTTCAGAATTGTTTTGGTTTGATTTCCCTAATCACTGGTGATTTTGAGTATTTTTTCATGTACCTGTATGTGAGCTCAAGTTTTCTATGGACACAAAAGCTCATCTTTTAAATACCAACTTTCTACTAGTATTCCAATGTGACAAGATATGAAATAGAATAAACTTTGAAGATCTGAAATAGAAATCTATTTCCATAGGGAATTTTATGAATTTCAAGTAAGGTCTATCAAACATTTAAAAAGCAATTAATTCTAATATTGCAATAAATTCATTCTATTAGAAATGCAATGTTGGTTCAACATAAGGAAAACTATGAACATTATAGACTATGTTAATAACAAAACAATAAAAAATCACATGATTATATCAAACCATAAATAAAAAACTTTAAAAAAACCCACAGTACTCATTTATGTTAAAAACATTAAAACAGAAACAGGAATAGACAGATTGTTTCTTAATGTGTTACACTGTATCCACATAAAACAAGAACCAGAATTATCTGTAATGGAGAAACTCTAGAAGTTTTTTCAAAAACATCAGGGGTAAAGCAAAGATCCCCACTGTCACCACTACTATTTGATATAGCTCTAGAAACAGTAACTATAGCAATAAGAAAATAAAAGTAAGATCAGGGAATAACCACAGGCAAAGAAGAAACAAAACTCTTGCTTTCAGTAAAAGACATAATGACTTACAGAAGAACCTGGATAGCCAAATAAAAACTAATTGAAACAGTAACTTCAGCAAATAACAGGATATAAAATAAACTCACAAAAAATTATTAGCTTTTCTATATATTACCAACAAAACCCAACAGGATGAGACAGAAAAAAGACATTTCATTCAAACTAACTAGAGAACATATGAAATACCTCGGAATCCAGACATTACAATATATAGAAATTAAATGATAATGACTAAAAAACTCTCTTTACACAAATAAAGGCAGACATAAATAGAAAGATATCTACTAGGGTTAGATTGTGTCAAAATACTAGATTGTTTTATAAATACAGTACAATATCACTATTAAAGAGTTACTTTATAGAAATTGAAAAGTAATAAAATATATCATGAAGAACCAAAGGCTGATTCTCAAGAGAAATAATGAAAAGAAGTGGGAAGAGGAGAGAACTTAGCAGTACTAGATCTCAAGATAAGCTACAAAGCTATAATCATTAATACTATTGGCTACTGGTTTGAAAATAGAGAAGCTGATCAATGGAACATAGAAGGTTCACAAGACCATTAGCATAATATTCAGAAAACCTAAGTTCTCCAACTAACACATAAGAATTCAGCCAAAGCTGTTGGAGAAACTGGAAATCAATTTGGTAGACATTAGATTTAGACCAACATTTCACACTGTGGGTCACAATTAATTCCAAATGGTTCCGAGGCTTTAATTATAAAAGGTCATGTCTGGCCTCAGACACTTTCTAGCTATGTGACTCTGGGCAAGTCACTTAACCCCAATTGCCTAGTCCTTGCCATTCTTTTGCCTTGGAACTGATACTTAGTATTGATTCTGAAACAGAAGGTAAGGATTTTAAAAAATAGTTCATATCATAAACAAATTTGAAGAGCAAATAATGAGATATCCTTTACAGCTATTAATAGGGAACTATTTCTTCATCAAACAAGGAATAGAAAGTCCATAGAATTGTGTTGGTGAACCTATGGTACCCATGCCAGAGGGGGCTACTCCCTTCCCCCTCTCCATGCAGACCTGAGGACATTTCTCACATCATCTGTCCCTCTACCCAATAGCCCAATGAGAGCACTTCCTCCCTCCTCTGTCTGGGGTAAGGGTGGGGGGCTCACATGTTGCATGGGGGGTTACAGTTTAGGTACTGGGTCTCTAAAAGGTTTGACATCACTGCTATAGGAGATAAAATGGACCATTTTGATTACATAAAATTGAAGAGTGTCTACCAAAAATTCTTCAATGCAATTAGAATTAGAAGAAAAAATTTATTTAGGGAAATATGCAATGAAAGAGAAATGTTTGATATATAAGAAATAAAGAGAATTAATAAAATATATAACAGCCATTTTACAATAAATGGTCAAAAGATATGAATAGGCAATTCTCAAAGGATAAAATCCAAGCTATCAACAGCTACATGAAAAAAATTCTCCAAGTCATTAATGCAAAATTAAAATAACAGTGAAATTCCACTTCATATCTACCAGATTGACAAAGATTACAAAAAAATGAAAATGATATTTGTTATAGGAGTTGGGTAAGTACAAGCACAATCATGCACTTTTGTATGAGCTAAAATAATTTGATACTATAATCAAAAAGTTACTAAACTGTATCTGTGCTTGGCCCAGAGATACCACTCCTAGAGTTATATCTCAAAAAGATCAGAGAAAGAGGAAAAGAACACATATGCACAAAAGTATTAATAGCAGTACTTTTTGTTTCAGCAAAGAATAGGAAACAAGATGGGTGCCCATCAATTAAGGAATGGCCAAAGAAATGATGGCACATGAATATAATTAAATATTCTAGACTGTAAGAAATGCCAAAGGGATAGATTCAGAGAAACCTGGAAGTACATGTATAAATTGATGCAGAGTTAAATGAGAAGAACAATTTATACAGTGATTACCACAACACTGCAAAGGAAAACAACTGTGAAAGACTAAAGAACTATGATGAATGGAACAACCAATTACGACTCCAAAAAGACTGATGATGAATCATGCCTCCTACCTCCTGGAAGTAAGGTGATAAACTAGATGTACAGAATGAGCCATACATTTGTAAACACAGCCAAGGTTTAGATTGGTTTTGGAGGACTATGCTTGTTTTTTACAAGAAAAGGCTTTTGTTTTTCTCTTGGTGGAGAGAGAAATTGTGGAGTAGTGATAATCAGAAGGAAGAAAAAGACATTAGTGAATCATTTAAAAGATCATAAAGGAAGAAAAGGCCATTGATGAATCATAAAAAAATAAACAGAAGAGAGCAGAAGGAAGTTCAGAAAGGGACATGGTTGAGCAGGAACTACTATTAAATTTGAATTATACAAAAAATCCTTAAATAATATGGAGTAGCGGGAAAAAGAGAAATTGGGCATAACTTAGGTTTATGTTGTTGTTCAACTGCATACAACTCTTAGTTACCCCATTTTCTGTTTTTTTGGCAGAGATACTGGAGGAATTTGCCATTTCCTTGTCTATATCTTTTTTTTTTTTTTTTTTTTTTTATAGATGAGGAAACAGGCAAACAAGGTCACACAACTAGTGTCTGAAGTCACATTAGAACTCAGATCTTTCTGACTCCAGGGTCACTGTTCTATCCACTATGCCAACTAGTTACCCCAACAAAGGTTTATTGTTTCATATAAAATGTCCTTTGTTGTTTTTCGGTGCATATTGAAATGATCTCTTTGTTGATATTCATTAAAAAGAAAATTTATAAAATAAAAAAAGTTTTATTCAGAGACCAAAGAAGAAGTGCATGGTAGGTATACCAGATCCAACATATACACAATGAATAACTTCAAATAATAGTAGTAAAAGAGATCATCTAGAAAATGTATGATGTGAAGAGAAGATGGTTTAGTCAAATGTAGAGGGCAAGGAATAATAGCCTGAATGTTCTGCTCATATCCTCCTAATGTCAGAAGAAAGCAAGGAAAGTCTTCAAGAGGTTGGGTGGGTCTCATGTGGTAAATTTATATAATGATGATGAGAGCTGCACAGGATGGTAAGGCATATACAGATTTTAATCCACTTTGTTGGAGGGAACTCCCAAATCAACAAGATCACAAATCCATTTGAGTAAGTTAAATTTCCTACCTAGAGCTGTCCAAACATGGAATGGGCTGCCTCAGGAGGTAGTCAGTCCCCTATTCCTGGAAGTTACTTGGTAAAAACTGGATGAATGGGAGAAGTTAAGTAGTCCAGTGGATTGAAAGTCAGTCTTAGAGGTCCTGGTTCAAATCTGGACTCAGATACTTCCTAGCTGTATAACCTGGGCAAGTCACTTAACTCCAAATCCCTTGCCCTTACCACTCTTCTGCTTTGGAACCAATACACAGTATTAATTCTAAGATAGAGGGTAAGAAGGTTTAAAAAAAAAAAAAGCCAAATGACTACTTATCAGGTTTTTTTTGTAAAAGGGATTCCAATAGGACTAGAGAACCCTTCTGATTTTTTTTTTAAACCCTTACCTTCCATTTTAGAATTAATACTATATACTGGTTCCAAGGCAGAAGAGCAGGAAGGGCTAGGCAATGGGGTTTAAGTGACTTGCCCAGGGTCACACAGCTAATCCCTTCTGGTTTTGAGAAGCTCTGAAATTTTGTATTCACTGCACAATGCCTGAATATTCTTTGTATTTGTTTACTTATGTACATACAGGAGGCACTTAAATATTTGTTGAATGAAAATACATGCTCAAAGATATGAAGATAAAAGGAGGTGGTTCAGCCACATAGCAAGAATGAGAGACAACAGATGGACAATCTGAGTACTTTCCAGGTTTCTTGTAGATAGTAAAAGAACTAGAGGAAGGTCTCTAATCAGTTGGCAGGGTTAACTTTGAATGATGCACAGGAGGGGCAGTTTAGTGGTTCAGTGTATGGAGTGCCAGCTTAGATTTGGGAGGACCTGAGTTCAAATATGGCCTGACACTTCCTAGCTGTGTGATCCCGGGCAAGTCACAACCCTCATTGCCTACCTATTGCCTCTCTTCTGTCTTAGAATTGATATTGAGACAGTAGATTAAAAAAAATTTTTTTAAGGTGCATAGGAAAACATGGAGGGGGGGAAATTACACAGGAGGAGAATCTAGGGAGAGGTTATGTTTAAATCACACACCCCCCTCAAAGTGCCATAGTTGCTACCTGGCTGTCCACTCTATCCCTTGGATATAGAAAAGAAATCTTAAACATAGAATCAATATCAAGCTGGAAAGAACCTTAAAGGATGTCCTGGTACTACCTATAACTGAGAAGGAAACCACTAAAACATCTCTGAAAAATGATCATCTGGCCTCTGCTAGAAAACCTTCAGGAATGTGAATTTCATTATTTTGTTAGACAACCCATTTTGCTTTTCAACAGCTCTACTTGTTAGGGACTTCTTTTTTAATTCAGAGCTGAAATATGCTGATTTGCAACTTCCAAGGATTTGCACCAAATTTGTCCACTGGGGACAAGGCTAAACAAGTTTAATCCTTTTTTTGTATAAAGGAACTTATAAATACTTGAAGACAACTATCATGCCCCATGGGGTCTTTTCTTCTCCAAACTAAATAGTCCCAGTTTCTTTAATCAGTTCTCATATGGCATGGTCTCCAGACTCCTCATCAGCCTGATTACCTTCTTCTGGATTAACTCAAGCTTGTCACTGTTTTCCCCAGAATGTATTGCCCAAAACCACAGTCCTCCAATTTTTGCCCGACATAATATAGTAAGGCTATTATCTTTCTCACTCTGGATATAGCCCTATATTGAATTCACTTTTTTTGAATCACCATGTCATACTCTTGACTCATTTTGAACTTATGATCCCCTTTTTTCAGGTGAATTATTGTCTAGCCATACATTTCCAAATATGTACTCATGAAGTTGATTTTTTTGAGGGGAGGGGCCCAGTAAAGGGCATTTCATCCATCTCTTTTATTTTTCATTTTGTTTCATTTGGCCCATCATTTAAACCTATTATGATCTTTTCCTAACCTGATTCTGTGATCCAGCATATCACCCCTTCCCCTCCACCTTCTGATCTTCAATAAACATGATAAGTATGCCACCTATGCTTTCATCGAGGCCACTGGCAAAAATGTTGGACAAGGGGAAAATAGAATATTTGGTTCACCCTACTAGAGACATTCCTCCAGGTTGAAACTGATCTATTGATCACAAGTGTTAGAACTGGTCATTCATTCAATTCTGAATCTACCTACTACCATTTACCCAACAACTCTACCTTTTGGTCCAAAGTTTACCTTCCAGGCCAAATAAAATGATTCTAAATTTTCTTCCATAGGACAGTGTGTCAGCTATTTGGAGACATTGGTTGAGGACTGCTAGGTCTCGAATGAGTAAATGAATGAATGAAAAAAGTATTTATTAGGTGCTTGCTATGTGCCAAGCACTGTGCAAAGAGAAGCAGCAAGATAGCCCCTCAGTTCAAGACGATAATACTATGTATATGGGGAAGACAACAAGTAAAAAGAAGTGAAGCTCTCAGAGTAACTGAAAAAGCTAGAAAATCCTGAGTCCTGTGGCTTGGAAGATGGCATAAGTCAGGGGTCCTTTTAGGGTCTTTCCTTATGTAAGTTTAATAAGTAATTACCTTTACTTTTCCTCAGGTGGCATGGCTTCCACCATCCTGGTCACCATCATCTGGATGCATTCTAAATTCCAAATTAGCCCTTTAAAAAGTGGCACATGGAATTATACATGTTCTATAGACAATCTAGCCAGGACAGCCTATGGTTGTACAATTACACTGACTGCTACATGGAATAGGATCAAACAACATACGCTTTTCTTTATAACTTTCATGAATTGTTTGGTGGTTCATTTAAAAAAAAAAAACCAACAGAAACCAGGAAATTGCACTTCCTCTTATTATACCTACTTTTTGCTTCAATTTCAAAGGAGTAGCTTTTCTTGTTACTAAGGGAATTTGGTGAGGAAATTCATGTTCACTTATCCATGTTATTTATATTCGAGATTTCTATTCTGTGGATTCAATTTAATTAAATTTAAAAGGTATTGATTAAATTATATATGGAGAGCAATAGGTATAAAATCTGACCATCATTACCATCTACTTGAATTCAAGTCACCAGGCCTAGATAAACTACATTCTAGACTTCTGAAAGAAGATTAGATTAAAGGTGGACAAATGCTGCTCCAGCTTTCAAAAGATAGGTCTTTCAAACCACACATTGGAAAGCTTGATATTATTTCCTTAAAAATTTTTGGAATACACTATTAAAGGGAGGGACAATCAGGAAAGGAAGTACTGGTCACTACAAGGCAGTATAGCTTCATCAAGAATAAGTTGTGCCAGATTAACCTTGTTTCCTATTATGAAAAAAAATATGTATTATTTGTGAGGATACATTTTGTTTTGATGCCACAGATACTTCACAAATGACATCCGGATAACCTCCCTGCACAATAACAAAATCTATTCCTGAAAAAGGATTGAGCAAAACCACCTAATAATTGCATGATTGTAATTTTCTGTTTTGTTGTAGACCAATTGTTAACAGAAAGGAAGGAAGTGTGATTTAATTTTCATATTATGGTTCCAACATTGTTCATCACATTAGACCTGAGTTTTGTTGCCTCTTGATATGGTCTTTATTGACATTTCTAATTTCCTTTTGTAATAAGTAGACTAGAGTTTGTCAACATTGCTTATAGGTCACCTCTTAGCCTTCTACTTGTCCAGTCCCACATTTAATTTTATTATTCTGTGTCCTAGAAAAATCAGTGGGTTTGTTTGGACACTTTATTTTTACTTAGTAAAATCGGAAGCTTTTCCTCATTAATTATCTCAAACCCCATCCAAGTTTTTTAGACATTACCTATATAATAACTTGGAAAAAATTTCTTTTCAATAGTAATTATTCATTTCTCAAAACACTAAATTCCTTAACCTCTCCTGATTAAATAATATTAAAATGGTTAATTATATAATTTGTTACAGTATTAAAGCATTAAAAAAGAACTTATTTTGACTGTATAAAAGATCATAATTAGTCACCTCAAACCCTCATTTTAATGGCAAATGACTTCTCTTCAATTCTGAAAACAGTCCCATATATTTAATTTCTCTCAAAATCCCAAGTAAAAAAATTTTTTTAAAATACCAAATAAATTCTCTTCTCAAAAATCCTCTTTGCAAAATAAAGATGAAAAAAGCACCTGAAAAGAAGATATCTCCAAAACCATACTCTCTATATTCTCCAGATTCTCTCCATCCATGACAGGAAAACAGTCTCTTCATTAGACTCATTCTTCATGGAATTTTCTCTATTATGCTTTTTTCACAATTCGTATATAACAGTTAAGCCATTTCTAACAAGAAAGACATTTCACCTCACCTTCTTTCTTTCTTTCTTTCTTTCTTTCTTTCTTTCTTTCTTTCTTTCTATCTTCTCCACAAACTCACATAGATCCCTATAGACCAAAAATTAAAGTCTTTTTTAGTTCAGAAGTATTTTATTTTATCCCCAGTTACATGTAAAATAATTTTTAATATTTATTTTCTAACATCTTAAGTTCCAAATTCTCTTCCTCCCATCTCAAAACCCTCCCTGAGACAGTGAGTAATTTGATATATGTTATCCAAGTGCTATCATTGCAAAACATATTTCCATATTCATCATATTGTAGAAGATATATCACACACAAACTCCAAAGAAACTAACTATGAAGAAAACAAAGCGAAACACAGTCTGCTTCGTTCTGTATTCAGAGTTCATCAGTTCTTTCTTTGGAGGTGGATAAGGGTTTTTTTTTTGTTTTTGTTTTTTTTTATCATGAGTCCTTTGGAATTGTCTTGGATCATTGTATTGCTAAGTCATTCATAGTTGATCATCATACAATATTGTTATTACTGAAAACACACACTCATCATTGACTCATGGAAATACATCATGGGACTTTTTTCAACTGTAACTGCCAGCACAAACTATTTTTTCTACAACTTACCATTTGACTCTTAAAGATACAGTAGCAATATTGATCATCTCAGTAGGATTGCTTAGTGAATAGTTATATCTTTCAACTGAGTAACTTGACTGGTAGGTCAGGGGAATGCTGTAGGTAGATATAATTAGCTCTCAATTAAGGGTTTAACAAAGTATTTCTTAATATTCTTATGGACAAGTCATGGAGATATAGGTTAGGTGATAATAGAGTTTGGTGGGTTAAGATTTGTTTCAATGACTAGTAATCATCCATAGGGTTGTGATTAATGGATCAATGTCAACCTGAAAAAAGGTCTCTAGTTGCAGGCCCAATGGATCTGTCCTTTATCCTGTTTTGTTCACATTTTAATGAGAACAAATGGCCTTCGCATCAAATTTATAGATGACAAAGTGCTGGAAAAGAATAAATAAAATATTCGATGATAGAAATGGGATTCAAAAAGATCTCATCAAACTAGAATGAGGGGCCAAATTGAATAAGAAGAAATTCCATAAGGATAAATACAAATTCCTATACTTGGATTAAGGAAACCAATTGGATGAATACAAGATGATAAAGGAAACGTGACTTGATAGCAGTTCATGGGGAAAAGTCTCTGGAGTTTTAGATGCCTAGAGGGTCAATATGAGTCAATAGTATGACATGGAAAGCCCTTTAAAACTAATGTAATCTCATTTTGCATCAGGATAAATATGACCTCCAAAATAAGAGAGGTGATAGTCCTACTGCATTTTACCATGGTCAGATTACATCTGGAAGAGAAGTCTTGGAGTGACATGATAACTACAATATTTGAAGATTTATTATGGGGACCTTACACCTCTTCTGCTTAGCTTTGGAGACCAGAAGTAGGAACAAGAAGTGAAAGCTGTATAGGCAGATTTTGGTTCAAAATAAGGGATGTTGATAAATTGGAGCACCAGGACATCTAAATGGCTCTAAGAATGACAAGAAAGACTTGAAATAATGATATACAAGTATTGGTTGAAGGTACTGGAAGTATTTCACATGGAGAAGAAGATTTGACCAAGGAGACTGGACCTTAACCTGTAGAAAAAGTTACAGGTTTTTAAGTAGGAGAGTGATTTGGTCAGCTCTGTTCCTCAGGATGATTACTTCAGGGCCAGTTAGGGGGCTCAGTAGCTAGGCCAGGAGATGGGAGTCCTAGGTTCAAATCTGGTCTCAGTCACTTTTTTAGCTGTGTGACCCTGGGCAATCATTTAACTCCAATTGCCTAGCCTGTACTGTTCTTCTGCTTCAGAACCAATACTAAATGTGGATTCTAATATGGAAGGTAAAGGTTTAAAAAAAAAAAAAAGGTTAAACACAGACAAAAAAACATTTGCTTGATCACATGGTTCATTGGGGATATGATTGGGGATATAGACTCTAAATAATCACTCTATTGCAAACATTAATAATATGGAAATAGGTCTTGATCATGGATACATGGAAAACCCAGTGGAATTGCTCGTTGGCTACAGGAGTGGGAAGGGAGGAGGGGAGGGAAAGAACATGAAGCATATAACCAAGGGAAAATATTCTAAATTAATTAATTAAATAAAAAATTTAAAGATTACTTTAGTACTGTGTGTATCATGGGACTAAACTGGAGGCAAAGAGACCAATAGCTCTCATCACAATCCAAGGAAGGGGCAGTGAGGAACAGGAATCTCATAATGATCTGAATTAGAAATTGATTATGGAGGGAAGACTGACATCACTTAGTGCCAATTGGGTATAGGGGGTGAAGGAGAAGGAGGAATACCAAATGATGGGGATGCTAATGAGAATGTCACAGACAGATGCAAAGAAGTAAAGGCAGGGGAGAAAGTTCTAAAGAAGAGATGATCTAATGGTATTCCTTGACATGAATGTTCTTTTCTAGATCTCTCTATCTTCCAGGCACATGTTCAGCCTGTTTGCACCTCCAAGCCTTAACTCATGTTTATCTTGCCTAGAATGCAATCAGTAATTGTTTCTATGATTTGTTTTTTGGCCCACCAGTTTTGAAGAATTAGATTAGTTTCCAATTAATCTTAAATTTGCCTCTCCGTGAACCCTTATTAATTATAATTTTTATCACATTATGATCTGAAAAAGTTGCATTTCTTTTTTTCTGCTTTTCTGCATTTGTTTGCAATGCTTTTATGTCCTAGTACATGGTTGATCTTTGTATATGTACCATGTGTTGCTCAAAAGAAGGTATATTAGGGGGCAGCTGGGTAGCTCAGTGGAGTGAGAGTCAGGCCTAGAGACAGGAGGTCCTAGGTTCAAACCCAGCCTCAGCCGCTTCCCAGCTGTGTGACCCTGGGCAAGTCACTTGACCCCCATTGCCCACCCTTACCACTCTTCCACCTATGAGACAATACACTGAAGTACAAGGGTTAAAAAAAAATTAAAAAGAAGGTATATTCCTTTTTATCCCTATTCAATTTTCTCCAGATATCTATTAACTCTAGTTTTTCTAACATTTTATTCACTTCCCTTACTTCTTTCTTATTTATTTTTTGATACAATTTATTTTTTGATTCAATGAGGGGAAGGTTGAGGTCCCCCACTAGTATGGTTTTACTATCTATTTCCTCCTTAAGCTCCTTTAGTTGTTCCTTTAAAAATCTGGATGCTATATCGTTTGGTGCATAAATGTTTAGTACTGATATTACTTCATTGTTTATAGTACCTTTTAGTAAGATATAATTTCCTTCATTATCTCTTTTAATCAGATCAATTTTTACTTTAGCTTTGTCTGATATCATGATTGCTACTTCTGCCTTTTTTACTTTAGATGATGCATAATAAATTCTGTTCCACCCTTTTATCATTAATCTGTGTGTGTTACCCTGCCTCAAATGTGTTTCTTGTAAATAGTACATAGTAGGATTTTGGTTTTTAATCCATTCTGTTGTTCACTTCTGTTTTATGGGTGAGTTCATCTCATTTACATTCACAGTTATGATTATTAGCTGTGTATTGCCTTCCATCTTATTTTCCCCTTTTGATCCTGCTCTATTCCTGTTTACTTCATTCCTCCTCACTAGTGTTTTGCTTTTTATCATCCCCCTCATTCTAGACCCCAATGAGTATATTTGTTTTTCCCTCTCTGAGCCAGTTATAATGAGAGTAAAATTTAAGCATTGCCTGTCACCACCCTCATCTTCCCCTCCCCATAATAATTTTTCATGCCTCTTTATGATATATAATTTACCTCATTCTCCCTTTTCTCTCATTGCAATGATCTTTTACACCTCTTGATTATTTTTTACTTATCATATCATAATTGGCTTACTTCCCCATCCTCTTTCTAAGTATATTCCTTCTATTTGCTCCACTACTAAGAATAATGTCTAAGAATTACAGATATCCTTTTTCTACATAGAAATACAAACATTTTGACCTTAATGAGTCCCTTAAATTTTCACTTTCTTATTTACTTTTTTAGACTTCTCTTGGGTCTTGTGTTTGGACTTAAAATTTTTTGTTTAGGTTTGGTTTATTCCTCAGGAATGCTTGGAAATCTTCTATCTTATTGAATATCCATTTTTCCCCCTGAAAGAATATACTCAGCTTTGCTGGCTAGGTGACTCTGGGTTGTAAACCTAGATCTTCCACTTGTCTAAATATCATATTCCATGCCTTCTGATCCTTTAATGTGGAAGCTGCTAAGTCCTGTGTGATTGTCATTGTAGCTCTATGGGTATTTGAATTTTTTCTGGCTGTTTGCAGTATTTTTTCCTTGGCTTGGGGGCTCTTGAATTTGGCTATTATATTCCTGAAAGTTGTCACTTGAGGATTTCTTTCTGGAGGTGATCTGTGGATTCTTTCAATTTCTGTTTCATTTTCTTGTTCAAGGATATCTGGGCAGTTTTCTTTGAAAATTTCTTGTATTATAATGTCCAAGCTTTTTTTTTTTTTTTTTAATCATGGCTTTCACGAGTCCAATAATTCTTAAATTGTCTCTCCTGGATCTATTTTCCAGGTCAATTGTTTTTTTTAAGTGAGATATTTCATGTTTTCTTATGTTTTTTCATTCTTTTGATTTTTTTTATTGTTTCTTGATTTCTCATGAAATCATTAGTTTCTAGTTGCTCAATTCTAATTTTTAAGGCCTGATTTTCCTCCATCAGCTTTTGGGTCTCATTTTTATAGCCATCCTGCAGCTATAGGATATTCTTGTGTGGGTTGAGCACCTGAAAGGGAAGCTGGGGACTGAGGGAATATGGGTGGAAGGGTTAAAGATTAAGGTAGGAAGGACATAAAGGGAGAAAATACATACAGAGATTCAGGAGTCATCAGCTTCACATACAGCTTGTCATCCTTTACTCCAATGGTTAGGGAGAGAGTGTCCAAATAACCCTGAATGAGGGAGCTGATCTGTTTATTAAGGGTAGTTGCACAAGGAGGGGGTGGTAGGGTGTCCATCACCCATCTGGTACATAAAAGTTTTAATACTTTAATGACAAAGCCAAAAAGGATGGATGATAACACAATAGGTCACCAGGCTTCTGGGCCACGACTCTTCTCCTTTCTGGGAAGCTGGCATCAGTCTTATTTTAGGAATGCATATGTGGATCTTTGATATTCCAAAGGACCCTAAAACTTGTCTGTGAGCTTACATACAAGGCAACAGCAGAGGTTTGGCTTTTAAGATCAACCAAATTTAACCCCATCCAAATTTGAGGACTCAGCAATCAATCATGTGAAATATTAGAAATATATCCATAAGTCTGGTCCATGAGCACTTTGCTCATTAGAGTCAGCTTTTGAATACATCTTTAATATTTTGATGATTCGTTCATACCTAGAATCTTTCGCTTTTAAATTTCTTCTTGTATTTCTTTTATTTCTTTTCCCCACTTTTCCTTTTCCTCTCTTAACTGATCTTTGAAGTCCTTTTTGAGCTCTTCCAAAATCTGTGTTGAATCCATATTTTTCTTCTGGACTTTGTGTGTGTTTGCTTTACTCTCACTGTCCCCTTCTATGTCTGTACCTTGCTCTTTGTCTTCATAAAAATTCTTTATAATTAAGTGCTTTTTTGTTGTCTGCTCATTTTCCCTACCTTTTTATAGGTAGGCTCTGTTCTCTGGGAGTTTAGAGTACCCTCTTAAGTTTCAGTCCTTTGTTGATGCTATCCTTAGCTTTATTTCTGGGTTTCTGCCAGTTTCAGTTCTTTCAAGATGGTCTGATGGCTTAAGGGCTGAGAGCTCTGAGAGACACCTCCCACTGCTGATTCAATTAACCCTTGAGATGCTGAAAGCTGAAGTTCTTGCCTCTGGCTTGGGCGTAAGCTTTTGGTCTCACTCTTTGCTGACCAGGTCAGGGACTGCTCAAATTCTAGCCTCAGGCTTAAGTGTAAGTTTTTGGTCTCACAGTGAGTTTGATTTTATCAGGCAAACAGTATAATACCCTGTCCTGGGGCTCTGCCTTGAGCTTTTGGCAAGAGGATCAGGAGGGACCCCCTTTGGGTCTACTGACTACCCCAAACTTGGATCTATTTCCTTGCCACAGATTCAGATCAGGACTCCTGGCTTCACTGTAAGCCCATGCTTCAGCACATACTGCCCTGAGCTGTAATTGCGGACTTCACTACAGGTTTGGAATTTCAAAGGGTGTGGGTTGGTTGGACCCCTGTTTACCCAGGCAGGGTCTCAGAGTCTAGATGTTGGCTTGGACTCAGGTTCAGAACCTGGCACAGCAGATGTAGGGTTGGGTGGGTAGAGGGGCTCACTCTCGCCTTGCTCCTCACTCAATGCTGTAGCCTTCTGCTATTTGTGCTCCCCTTTCACCCCAGTGCCCAGATGTTCTCTGTCTACCTTTTAGGTTTTTCTCTTCTTGAAAGTTGTTTCACTGTCTCCTTGTTGGTCCTTTTACTCCTGTATTCATTTTGTGGCATTATTTTAAGATTAATTGGAAAGGATTCTCACGGTGACTTTGAGTTTCTCTGCTCTACTCCATCATCTTAATCTTTCTTTTTATTAATTGTATTCCTTCGACCATTCCTTTTCAATGTGTGAGACTATCTCTCAGCACACAGGGAACTTAACCTCTTTTCTCCTTCACCCTCTGTGCTAAACAACCTGTAAAATCCAGCTTCTTTTACTAGTGGAAAAAGGATGAAAATGGGCATTGTACTGTTGGCCACTTCCCCATCCCCTTCCATCTGCCCCTAGTGCCTTCCCTTTAGGATTACCTCTCATTTCAATATTGTCTATATCTTGTTTGTAGTTGTATATATGCTGTCTCCTCCACCAGAATGTGAGCTCCAGGAGATCAGAGACCCATGTTTTTGCCTGTCTTTATAGCCCCACTATGCTTAGTATAGTGCTTGGCACATGATAAACACTTAATACATGTTTATAAATGATGATGTCAATGGTAGTGGTAGGAAGGGAATTGGAATGGTCATATCCACTGTGAGGGATATCTTCAGAGCCTTAATTAGGGACAAGCAGTAAAATGGGACTGGGAACAATGGGTAGCACAGGGAAAAAAATTCATCCTAGCCCACTGTTTGGTTAGCTTATTAAAAAAAAAAGAAGCTAACCTGATTTTTCTTGTTGGAATAAGGATTAGATTTATGGTTTCATTGGCATAGAGAATTCCCAAGTGATGAAATTCCCTCTATCAAAGCAAGCTGGAGCCTTCTCTATGCTTCTAGTTTCAGAGAGTTGCCTAGAGTACTGATTGGTTTTTAGGGACTGCTCAGGATCACATTGCTAGTATTTGTCAGAAACAAGACTCGAACCTGGGTTCCCTGACTCAGATGTCAACTGTCTCGTCCACTGAACCACACTTCCTTAATTTTTGTTAACTAATCGTTAAACTGTCAATTCTAGCTACTGAAGGATGTACAAGTGTTATCAGTGCTATCTAGACACAGCATTCTCTAAATTTGGACTTTGGAGCAAATCCCAGTTACCCATCCCTAGTTGTTGCTCTGGGCGTCTTTACACTTCTGGACCCATCCAGATTTGTGTAGGTGCCAGAGTATCTTTACATTTGAGTCAAGGTGTGAGGGTGTGTCTGCCTAATTGCCCCTCTGTTGTTTTTTTATCTGTCATCTAAAAAATAAACACGATGTGTTCATGGAGTCATGTTATATCATCTCTGAGAGTATTGCTGGGATGTATCTAGCAGAAATGGGGGCCTGTGAATTAAAGTTAATTAGGTAAGTGATGCAATAAATAGAGATCTGCTAAGGGAAGATGATGGTGGGATAGAAGTTGTTGGGGGTACTGGGAGGGCAGGGTAAGTCTACCGGTGTCTGGGCTCTAGGCTGCACCAAAGACTCTGCAGAGCCTAGAACTGGCCCCTCTGTTATCATAATAAAAAGACTTACATTATTTTTATTTTCCAAAGTTTGCACACACATACACACACACACACATCCAGAGATACACAGAAATACAAGGGCATGTGTACACAGTCATAGAGAATCACACAGATAACACTGGCAAAAAAACAACAACAAAAAAAAAAACGATCAAAAAGCCCAGACTCCAGACCACGATACAGACATCAAAAAAGGCACATCGACACACTACCCTCCAAGCTCTTCTACCCTTCTTTTGCCCTATTTGCCCCTTTCCAAATCCTGTTTCATCAACCTCCTTTTCTGTCTTTGTCTCTGTCTCTGTTCCTGTGGCTCAGTTTCTGCCTTTCTGTGTCTCTGCCTCTCTGTCTCTTTGTCTCTGTTTCTAGCTTTGCTTCTGTCTCTCTGTGCGTGCCTGTCCTGACCTTCCTTTCTCTCCATCACAACGAATCTTCCCTACCACCCCTTCCCCTCCCTCTTTTCCATCCCTCTCTATCCTCCCCTCCCTTCCCTTTTTCTCCCCTTCCCTCCCCTTCCCCCGGACTACATCCCCCAGGCGCCCCCAGACCCGGTG
>NC_058130.1:201748637-201767374 GCF_016433145.1 Gracilinanus agilis
ACCCCTGCGCCCCCGGCCCGTGCCCCCTCACAGCTTAGGCAGGAGGGAGAGACGAGGAGGAGGAGGAGGAGCCGCCGCAAGATGAAGGATCGGACCCAGGAGCTGCGGAGTGTGAGCTTGGGGGGGGGGAGGTGGGGTTCGAGAGAATCAGGGGGCAGCAAGCACCCCGTTATTTGGGGAGGGGGGCATGGAGAAGGCATTAAGATGAGGGGTGGAGAATTCTACAAGAGGAAGCTTAATGGGATGGCTATACTGGTTAGCTTCGGGGGATTACAGTATTTCTAGATTGTACCCCCATATTCTGAGGAGACTGGGAAAGCTTGGGAGGGATTAGGAGACTGAGATGAGAAGAGAAATTTGGGGAGGTAGACTGGGGCCTCTGACACTCTGTATTTCCAAGAGTTCCTAGGATACGGTAGGGGGTGGGATGTGTTTAGGAGAGAATGGGAAAGGAGGACCCCTGGAGATGGGAGGTGAATGGGTCTGGGGCCCAGAGATTGTCATATGATGATATTTGGGAGAAAGAGAGAGACTGTAAGGACAAGAATAGGCTTTAATGGTAGCTGTGTAACAAACTGATGTGCCCCAGTGTCTTCAGTGGGAATCATAATATTGGGGCGGGCAGAGAACACCGAACAGCTTAAGGGGAGGCCCTGAGTAGCTGAGGAAAAAGACTATGGGGGAGGGGGCTTGTGTGAATATTTCTCCCCACCTTTTCTCTGAATGGGGGTTCCTGAGATTTAAAAAACCTGTGAGAGCCTGGAAAGACCTAGAGGGAGCCTCTTTTATAGATAAGTAGCAACCGTCATCGTCAGGACACCCCAACATTGGATTAGGCTTGGAACCAAATATGTGGGAGAAAGGGGAGTTGGAGGAAGATAGCTAAGGGGAACAAGGCACTGTGATAGTTTGTGTGGGATGGGAAAGCGCCTTGGAGTGACAAGAAGGTACTGGGTACACTGATTGGGGAATGTGATAGGAAATGGTTTGGGGCAGCAAAAGTCCCCTATGTCTGGGGGAAGGTGAGATGCCTGAAGATGATAGATGACAGAAAACTCTGAACCCTAAAGGGCAGTAGGAGACTTGGGGGAAGATGAATTTGGAGTTGAGGGTCACACATTTTGCAGAGATGCTGCTATTTTGGAAGAAGAATTGAGAAGCCCGGCAGAATCTGGGATGTGAGGATTTGAAGAGGTGGGAGGTCCACAGGCCCTTGAGGAAGGACTCCAGTAATTAGGAACTGTGAAACCAGGACTGGAGGGAACATAGAGACTTGGAGGCATTTGGATAGGGATGAAGGCATTTGGCTTGACAGGGTGAATGATAATTCAGGAAAGTAAGACAAGGCCTTGGATGTCCCCAGAGAAGGAGGGAAAAGGGGGTTGATAACTGAGGGGGGTGAGCAGGGACATCACTACTCAATCCTTGATATTTTAGGAGCAATGAGAGAAAGGGAATTTTAAGAAAAGTGGTTTAGGAAACTGAGTAGCCATATGGAGAGGGAACTGGGACACTAGACAGAAAGAAGGAGCTGACGGTTGGGGGATGTCATTTTGAAGAATAGGGCTCCCCAGATTTTAGGAAGAATAGAGATCAGGGAAAGGGAGAAAGGTTATGTGGCCTGGGATAAAGAGAGTTTGTAAGATTATGACATAAAAGGAAAAATGAGAATCTAGCAGGTCCTTGAATATTTTCTGAAAGGGTTCTTCTAGGCGGAGGTGAAATGGGAGGAAACTTCATATCTGAGTAGGCCAAGGAGACACTAGTTGAGATGTGGGGAATTGTGGGGGTGGCAGAATTGTCACCCAAATGTTAGAAGCAAGGGTTGGAGGATCTGGGGAGATCTTGGGAGGAGCGAGTAGGGGTTGGCATAGACATTCTAGGAGATCAGGACCTGATGTATTTGCTGGTCAATCATTGAGCATTTATCATGTGCTCCATTCCATGCAAATTCAGATTAGGGGGCTAGAGATAAGGAAGTGTTGGAAATGAGGGGAAACATGAAATTATTGGAAGGGGAGAGGATGTCAAAAACCTCCACTGGGTTAAGAAGAGTTGGAAGAGTTACGTTCTAGTAGAGAAGAGGAAAGCTGGGAGTGGGGGAGGGTGGAGGCCGGGAGAGACGGAATGCCCTGGCTATCATATTTTTGGGTGAAGTTCAAAGGGTATTGGAGAAGACAGGTACATTGAAAGAGACGGGGAAGGGGGATACTAGGAAGGATTGGGACACACTGGGGCATAAGGGCATAGTCCAGAGAAATGAGAGGGATATTTCCTCTCTCAGTTTTGAAGGAACATTAAAATATACTGGGAAACAGAGAAGGAGGAGGTGGGGATGATTAGGTTGAGGTAGTCATTGATTGGTGATCTAAGTATAGGGAGTGAAGTCTTGGTTTTCGGGAAAGGAAAGGAATGGAAAAAGGGGGGGAAAGAACACTGGTAGGGGAATGGAGGCTATGGGAAAAGGGGAAAGAGGGAACAGAAGGGATGGTGGGAGGCAGGAGACTGTAAGAGGTAGAAGTCAGGAGCAGCTGGAGAGACCAGAATGGGCAATGGATGCCCAAAACTGGGGAGGACAGATGGAGAGAAAGGGAGGTGAGGCCTCGAGGGTGAAGATGGAAAAGAACATGGGGTCAGGAGGGAACAGAGGCTGGGTTGAAAGGAGAGAGATAGAGAGGCCAGAAAGGACAACATCAGAGAGTCTGGGAAAGCAGGAGACTAAAGGAAGAGTTGGGAGAGTGAAGGAGCTCAAGGACACAGACAGAAGATTGCCTTAGATGAAGAGGGAGGCTTGGTGAAAGGAGTAGGGAACAAGAGCAGCAGTTTCTAATCTGGATCCATGGATGGATTTCAGCTGCTCTGTAAGCTTGGATTTGAAAAACCCCGCAAAACTTAGATCCTTTTTTTTTTTTTTTAAACTAACTTCCAACTGAAATTTAGTATTCCCTTCAATTATGAACTTAAGTAATACACTAGAGAAGTATTAGGCTTCACCAGACCTTGACCTCCCTCAAAATGTTAAGACATTTTGTGTTTAGAGTCAGGGTTAGAAAAGGAGACTAGAGATGGAGGTGGAGTAGAGGTTTGGTGATATGGAGGGATAAGGAGCAGATGGAGGAAGGAGAAATTAAAAAATAAGAGTTTCTTGAAGGAAAGATGTTTACTGTCAGACCCTGGGGTATAAACAAAGAGAAAACGAGTGGGGCTCTCTGAGTGAGAAAAGAATTGGACTGGGATGGGGAAAAATGAAGAGGGGTTAGGGAACGAGAAAGGAGAAGTCAGGGAGGAAGGGAAAAGGAAAAGGGAAGGAGAAAGAGACCTAGTTCTTTGGAATAGGAGAGGAAGAGAATTGGGAGAAGGTTCGTCATAGGAAGAAAAGAGGTATAGGAAAAGAGAGACAGAGGGAATAGAGTCTGGATCAGGATGGGGGAGCCAGAAGGACAGAAGCCATTATAACTACTCCTCCTGACCCCATTAGAACTCAGATTTGGGCAAAATTGCCCCAAAAGGAGCTAATATTCCCCCAGGAGAATCTCTGTGTGTGTGTGTGTGTGTGTGTGTGTGTGTGTGTACATGTGCACACAGGCTTGAATGTTTTCCATTTGATCTCTCACACAGTTTGCTTATGTGTCTCTCTGTTTGGGTTTCAATCTCAGTGTCTCTCTGTTTTGGTTGTCATCTCTATATGTCTCTCGTCACCATCTGTCTCTCAGTCACTGCCTTCCTGTCTTTTGCTCGTGTGTACTGGCTCTCTCTGCCTCTGTTCTTTCACAAACTCTCTCACTCAGGTTTGTCTTCCCTTTCTCTCTGTTTCTGTTTTCTTTCCATTTCCCCCATCTTTCTTTCTTTCTCCTCCTTGTCTTTCTCTTTTCTGCATGTCTCTTTATTTTCACCTTTTCCATCTTGGTTTTCTCTGTCTCTTTTTCTCTCTTCATCTCCCTTCCTCAAATTCTCCCCTCTATTCTCATCATCTATGGGTCTCTGAGTCCCCAAGGGGTTTGGCTTTATGGGACTCTAAAAGAGCTGGACCTACCAAGCAGGAAGTAAGACAGATTTGGATGGCCTCCTCCCTGCTTGCATTTCCCTGAGTGAGCCAGTGCCTGAGTAACAGCTCTTAGGCCGGCTGGAGGCCCAAGCTTTGTACCCTCCTGCAGGCTTACAATCTGGAGCCAGCTGGAGGCAGCAGCCCAAGATCTGGTCTGCAGCAGGTACAAGGCAGGGAAACCCTGGGGTGGAGGCTCTGGGAAAATGAGGGAGGGTAGCTCTGGAAAAAAAGAGACCAAGAGAGCAGCTGGGATTCTATCATACAGCCTACTCTTTCAGGGACCCCCTCTGCAGCTTACACAGCTTCAAACTTTATTTAGAGGATTTGGGAAATTGTGGGGGTTGGGGAAAGATAGAAATCAAGAGACCTTTTCCATTTTCGTTTAAAATCTCACCTATCTGCAACATGCTTTCTTTTGGAATGGTTCTAATTCCTCTAAAACGGAGAAGCTGTATTTAATGTTCTTCGAATCAGAGCCATGGAATGTTGCAACCAGAAGACCTTTTATTTATTTGTTTGTTATTATTTTTAAAATTCTTACCTTCTGTCTCAGAACCGATACTAAGTATCTTTTTTTGTTTAAAAAAAAAAACAAAACAAAACAAAACACAACACAACAAAACTCTTACCTTTCATCTTAGAATCAATACTAAGTATCAGTTCCAAGGCAATTGAGTTTAAGTGTCTTGTCCAGACCAAATTTGAACCTAGGACCTCCCATCTCTAGGCTTGGCTTTCTATCCACTGAATCACCTAGCTGACCTGGAAGGGACCTTTTAAGACATTGTAGAGTCCATATGTAAGGGATCTTAAAGGCCAGTCCAGAGATTCCAAGGTTTTTTGTTTTGTTTTGTTTTGGATCTCTTTGATAATCTGATGAAATCTATGGTCCTCTTCTCGAAATAATGTTTTAAAACACACAAAATAAACTACATATGGATATAGAGGAAACCAATTATATTAAATTAGTGGGGGAAAACCCACAAGATCCAACCTAACACCCTCTTCTAATAGTAAAGGAAACTGAGGCCTATTGAGAGGAAGAGATTTGCTCAAGGCCACAAAAGCAGTCAATAGCAAAATTAGGACAAAAACCCAGGAGTATCTCATTCTGGGAGCAGTGGCTTGAAATTGGACAGACTTTAGTTCTGATAAATAGTAGATACCAACCTTGATTTTGGCCCCCAAATGTTCATATGACCAAGAGGAACCTGGCAGGATGGACTCCTGCTCTGAGTGGATCAGAGAGGAGAAAAAGGAACCATCCTAAGGGGATAAAGAGAGATCAGCTATCCATGGAAACAGTCTGTTGATGGAAAGTAGCATGATTTTCAAACTTTGGGAGAAGACAGGCATGCTGTGAGAGCTAATAGAAAGATCACTAGTCAGAGAGTCAGGGGGCCTGGATTTTAGTCTTGCCTCTGATTTGGGCAAATCACATCAGGTCCTTCAACCACAATTTCCTCATCTCTTAAATTAGAGTAATAACCCCACTTCTCTGCCTCCCTCACAGATCAGATCATGAAGGTATTCACTGGACACACAGCTGAAGGGACCCAAGCTAGATCTCAAGAACTATCTAAGTCCATCACAGTTCAGAGGGAGGGATGCCAGGGACAGGAGAGCTTTCAGGTTTTTAACCTTGAGGTAGAGGGACCTGGTAACTTACAGAGAAGAGGATGAGAGTTGGGAATTTAAGCAGAAGTCTCCGTAGGGAACAGCCTTTCCAGAGAGTTTATTCAATTCAAAAATTTTTTATTAAGTTCCTGGTATAAGCTCTTACTCCTGGTTATCTCCGGAGTCACTACCATTTACCCTTTGGAAAGCAGAAAGAAGCCTTAAAAAAAATTTTTTTTTTTAATTGGGGCCTTTGGAGCCTAGGGCTGAGGTCCATCTTTAAAGGGGACAGAAAGAGGAGGTTGGTATGTTTTCCAGCCACCAGTGCTAAGTGAGGTTGCCCTGAGGAGGGAGAAGATGAAGGAAGACTGACAGGAGAACCTGAAGGAGATGAGAAGAGGGAGCTTAGAAGGGACAGGGGTAGGAATTGAGATTGAGATAGCCTCAGAGAGGTGGCAGCTAGAGAAGGTAGAAAAAAACCCAGAACAGAAACAGAAAGGGAATGTGTGTCTATTGAGCTGCATCTGTGAGTGTGTGTGTTCTGTGCCGTGTCTCATTGCGTGGGTACCTGTCTATGGGTAGAGAGGTTTAGATGAACCTTGCTGCAAATTTCCCTGTAATGTCTGTATGTGATCATATAACCTAGGGAGGTGTCTCTCCCTGGTATAGACCTTTCCCTGTGTTCCCATGCACAAGTATCCTTGAATCCTGTCTAGGTTTTGATGACTGGGTATGAGAGTACTTCTCTGTGTGTGTGTGTGTGTGTGTGTGTGTGTGTGTGTTTATACATATATATATGTACATTTCTCTGGGAATGAGCCCTGAGATCCCCAAGTCCTCACCATCCCCAGAAGGGATAGGAAGGAAGGGGACCACACCAAGGAGATTCCATAGCTTTCTCCCTGGGACTCCAGTGATGAAGGAGTATGACAGCTGAAATTTCCTGTTATCTGGGGTTCTGTCTAGGCTCTAGCTGCTAGGATTTGTTTTGGGTTTGGCTGTGATTTCACTTGAAAACTCTACTTATAAGGCTCTATCTAAGGCTGATCAAGGTCTATCTTTGTTTTTGTTTTCCTGAGACTGAAGTTTTTGGTAAAGCTCTGTTTGGGGTCTGTGTGGGTCCCTGTTTAGACACTTATCTGAGGCTTTGTTTAAATTGTCTGAAACTTTGGGTTCTGCCTTATTCTTTCTGGGCTCTGTTTGGACTTTGCCTAGGTTCTATTTAGGCTAGATTCTATGTAGGTTCTGTCTAGGGCCTGTTTAGATTCTGTCTAGACTGTGTCTAAGCACTATCTAGATTCTGTCTAGGCTCTGTTAAGGTTGTCTAGACCTTATCTAGGCTCCAACTGAGACTATTTGGGTTCTGTTTGGGTACTGTCTGCAACTGTCTGGGTCCTGTCTTGGGTTTGTCTTGGCACCCACCTAGGCAGCTTCGATCTCTGTCCAGACTCTCCCTAGGTTTCCAGGTTCAAATCCAAGGCAAAATTTGTACACTTGAGCCATATCATGGTTTGGCCTCTGATGGAATGATTTTCTAAGGTGTGTTTGGTTCTGTCCGAAGCTCTTTTTAAGGCTTAGTCTGGGCTGTCTCTTGGGATGTGGGCTCCTACTTGAACTCTGGTAGGACCACTAGCCTGGGTTGCTCTGGGCTTCTCTGAACTCCAGTGAGACAGACATACTCTGCATGGTGGTGGACCCTGGATTTGACCTGAAGGACCTTCTTTGCCAGGACCAAGGGAAGGTCGGGCATCTACCTTTCCTTTTGATCTTCTAACCCCAGGCTCTTCTCAAACTGACAGATTCAATTTAGGGGGCTAGAAGCAGGCAGTAGAACAGGTGGGAGGGGACGCGTGTTTCTGTCAATATGTGTGTGTGTACAGGGCCTTGGTGTGTTGGTGCATGTCTGTGTGTATCAATGTGTGGGTGGATGACAGCAGTGCGTGTATCAGTGTGCGGGTGTGTCTGTGTCATCGTGAATGTGTGAGCGTGTGCCTCTTTATGCCTATGGGTATTGGGGGTGGGGGGCTGAACGATGCCACAGGAAAATCCAAGCAATAGAAAGTAAGTGGGTGTCGAGTTAGGGGAATGAAAGGCAGAGCACTTCGTGGAGTGGAGTGGGGGGGGGGAGGGGAAGAGCATCGCCAAGGCCTGCGCAGGACGTCAGGGCTGAAGAATTGTGTGAGGTCTCAGCCTTCTCCTGTTCTCTCCTGTCCCAGCTCCTCGGCTGTGGCCCTGACTGTGTCTGACTCCCCGCACACAGCTAGCAAGGCTGTGACCTTGCAAAGGGGACACAGCCAGCTGAGGGAGGAGCAAGAGAGAAGTGGGGAGTGGGGGCCTCCAGGGGGAAGGCTGAGGCTGAGCCAAGCCAAAGTGGGTGAGAAGACCCAGGGTGGGGTGGGGACCAGTCACCTCCCCACACGCACACCTAGTCCTTGAATTTCATGGCAGGGGACCAGAGAAGCCAGATTTTGCCTCTCTTCGTCGGGTCCAGAGTTGGAAGTGCTTGGATGAGGGAGAAAGGGGTGGAAGGTTGTAGCCTTGACCTTGACGGACAGAGATTCACATGACCTACCCTTACTCTCCAGGCAAAAGACAGTGATGATGAAGAGGAGGTGGTACATGTGGACCGGGATCATTTCATGGATGAGTTCTTCGAACAGGTAAAAATGTCATTGGAGGTGCTAGTCCCTGTCCTGGCAGGCAGCCCAGGCTCCACCTCCTTCCCCAAACCCAAACCCAAATCCCAAGTTCCCAGACTTCCTCTCCTTCTGGGCCTCATCTGCCCACCAAACTTCCTTGGACATTTTTTTTCCTTACCAGACCTATGATTTAATGGGTGTAAGGAGCTCTGTATAAGGAACTCCCCAAACCAGTGCAGATTGCCCACTTCTTGGCAAATTAGAGTTTTAGAGCATTGCCAGCATATGGGGGACTTGGACTCAGGTCTTCTTGACTCTGAGGTTAGCTCTCATTCACCACCTCTCCCTCCTTGAGTTTTTATCGCCACTAACTCCATATTCCCAGGAAAACAGGGACATTCTTACTTCCCCTTCAAGGCCCAGGACCTTTTCTCCATTGCCAGCATCCCTGGGCCCTTCCGCCTGTTATCTTGGGTCTCTCCACCCTTCCTCCCCACCCATCCAAACCCTGCAGGTGGAAGAGATCCGAGGCTGTATTGAAAAGCTGTCTGAGGATGTGGAGCAGGTGAAGAAACAGCACAGTGCCATCTTGGCTGCCCCCAACCCCGATGAAAGTGAGTGGGGGGGTGCCAAGGAATGTGAACCCAGGCTGGGGTGGGGTCCTCAAGTCAGGACAGGGGGAGGGGGAAGAGATCATCTGGACCCCCTTTGGCTCATTTTCTTTCCCTCTTTCTTTTTTTAAAAACCCTTACATTCTGTCTTAGAATCAATGCTAAGTATTGGTTCCAAGGCAGAAAAGTGATAAGGGCTAGGCAATGGGGGTTAAGTGACTTGCCCAGTGTCACACAGCTAGAAAGTGTCTGAGGCCACATTTGAACCCAGGACCTCCCATCTCCAGGCCTGGCTCTCTATCCACTGAGCCACTTAGCTGCCCCCCATTGGCTCATTTTCATAATCAGCTACCAAATCTCATGGATTCTACCTCCACAAAATCTCTAGCATCTATCCCTTCCTCTCTGTTGTCACTGCTAACCCATTCTAGTACCATCCTTAACCATCACCTACCAGACTATTATAATAGTTTCTCAATGGGTCTTCCTACCTCTCCTTTCTCCCCACTCCCATCTATCCTTGCTTGGAGAAAATTCTTTCTTGTGTATCAATCTAGTCATGCCTCTCCTCTAATTAAAAAAGAAAACACAAACACTTTACTTATTCCCTATTTATTTCCTCAGACTTCAAACTCTTCTACCTAGCATTCAAGGCCTTCCATGACTTAATGCTAACATACCTTTGCAGCTTTATTTCTTATTGCTCCTCTACCCATTCTGTGCTTCAGCTAGATGGCACTCTGTCTCCCAACCGTGCCCTAAGCTTTCCTGCCTCGATGCCTTTGTTCAGTTCCCTCTGCCTACGTGTTCTCCCTTTCTTCATTTGATGCTTTTCTCTCCATCCTCCATCTTATAGACCCAGGTCAGAAAGCCCTTTCCCTCCCTGCCCCCTTTGTTGATACTTACCTTCCACTTAAATATCACTAGCACTTTGTATCACAAAACCATAAAACCCTTATCAAGTAATATGATAGTATTTAACTATTTTGTATCTTATCCTCTTGCTAGATTGAAAGGCTCAGTAAAAGCAGTCTTCCCCTCTGTCCCAGGCTACCCGGAGAGGGCCATCTCCACCCAAAACATATTTCCCATACATCCCTTTTTTCCTCCACCTACTGCCCCAACTTTCTCTTCGATTTCCTCATCCTAGTAATGAAAAGTTGATGATAACAAGTTCCCATTTCTAAAGCACTTTATGGCTCACAAGGTGTTTTCTTCACCTCAACTCTTTTAGGTTGAAAATGTCAATTGGGAATATGTGCAAAATATCTTGCAAAATATGAGCAAGACTTGCAAATCCATTGTATAGAGGAAGAAACTGAGACCCAGAGAGAGGAGGGTCATCTGACTAGCCAGTTATCTGAGACTTGAACCTTTTCTTAAACACAGAACCAGAGATCAATCCTGTCATTTTATAGAAGGAATTGAAGTTCAGACAAGTGAAGTAATTCACCCAAAGTCACACAGGTAGTAAATGGCAAAACTGAGCCTCGAACCTACATCCTCTGACTCTAAGGACTGTTGACCTTTTTTAAATTTTAGCCTTGGCCCTTCTGACTAGGCCAGTATCCTCTCTGCTACATCATAGTCACTCTCTAATGACGTAATTTGCCTCCTCTATCCCCTCCATCTACATGGTCTGGGGTTTTCAGAACAAGGCTTTTATGACCAATCTCCCATCTTGCCATCACTCTCACCCAACTTGTGATTGTTTTCTTACGTTCTCACTTCCTCTTTAAAAACCCCATACAGGTTTTTATCCATTTGTGGAAGAAAAGAGTCCCAAACCAGGGTCCCCAAATTTGCCCCAATTAATTGATGAAACTGAGGATATTTAGCTGGGAGAAAAAAAAGTTTTGACAGGACATAATAGCTGCCTTCAAGTAGCTGAGGTTTTGTCGTATAGAAGAGGCATTAGGCAGAACCAGGAGCAATGAGTAGAATAATAAAAACTCAAATTTATATCGCACTTGAAATTTACAAAGAACTTTCCTCCCAGGGACCTGGGAGATAGTTAGCCTTATTCCCATTTTACAGATGAAGAAGCTGAAGTTGAGGGAGGTTAAATTATTTTTCCCAGGGTCATACAGCTATTAAATGGCAGAGTCATGACTCAGACCATTATCTCTTGATCTTAAGTACAAAACCACCTTGCCTTTTGTGAAGATGCAGATTTCTGATCCTTATTAAGAAATTTCCCCCTCTAATTTAGAGATAACCAAGAATATAATGGACTGTTAGAAGATAGTGAGTTCCTTATCTCTAGTTCTCAAACAGTGGAGGCCAGATGACCATTTTTCAGGAACTTTACACAGAGTTCTTAGTCAATTATGGGTTAGACCAGATGAACTTTTAGATCCTTTCGGATTGTTCTTACACATTGGTTCTAAGCTTTCATCTTTTCTCCCATTGATTTGCACAGAATTTCTCATATTAGGAGCCTAATAATTGTTGATTGAATTTGAATTTGGATTCAAACTTGATCTTTTTCCTCTCAGAGACCAAACAGGAGCTAGAAGATCTAACTGCAGACATCAAGAAGACGGCCAACAAGGTTCGATCCAAGTTGAAAGGTGAGGAACTCAACCCTAAGGCCTTAGAATCTCACTGACTTAGTCTATAGGGGGAAATACTAGCCCTTCACCAAAATAAAAAATGCCCTCTCTTACGTCAGTAGATTTACGGGTAAATCCCATTTGTATATCCAGACTCCCAGACAACAGAAGCTCAAAGTCTGTCAATGACCAAAAAGAAACAAACAGATAATTCAGGGAAGTAAACTCTCCTCTCCCCATTTAAAAAGAATAGAGGGAGGGGCAGCTGGGTAGCTCAGTGGATTGAGAGCCAGGCCTAGAGACGGGAGGTCCTAGGTTCAAATCCGGCCTCAGACACTTCCCAGCTGTGTGACCCTGGGCAAGTCACTTGACCCCCATTGCCTGCCCTTGCCAATCTTCCACCTATAAGTCAATACACATAAGTTAAGGGTTTAAAATAAAAACAAAAAACAAAAAACAAACAAACAAACAAAAAAAGAATAGAGGGGGCAGTTGGGTGACTCAGTGGATTGAGAGCCAGACCTAGAGACGGTCCTGGGTTCAAATCTGGCCTCAGATACTTCCCAGCTGTTTGACCCTGGGCAAGTAACTTAACCCCCATTGCCCACCCTTACCACTCTTCTGCCTTGGAGCCAATACATAGTATTGACTCCAAGACGGAAGGCAAAGGTTTAAAAAAAAAAAAAAGAGTAGAGATCCTGTTTCCAATGGGGCTACTAGCAATTGGTGTTATTATGGCAGGTGTACCCCTTATCTGACTAGCTCCAACTTAAAAATTTTAGAACAAAACCCAATCCATTTCTCCAGTATTCTTTGGGAATGATTTTTGAGCCCTGAACTATGTGAACTCAGCCTTATCTTGTAGGCAAATGTTTGTGGAATCACGGGTTCAGGACTGATTCAGCACACCTCTATTTTACTGTGAAACAAGCCAGGGCTGGAACTCATAAGACCTGAGTTCTGAATTCTAGTCCTGACCTCCTTTACTATGTGACCCTGGAGAAGTCATTTCCCTTCTCTGGGCCTCAGTCTTCCCATCTATAAAATGAAGGGGCTGGTTTTGGATGGGCTTCGAGCTCTCTATGTTTGGTCTTCAAGTTCTCTATGATTCTATATTCTAAGGTTCCATCTAATTCTGACACTCTGTGTTCTATGTTCCAAGTTCCCTTCTAGTTAGGACATTCTGTGTTCTAAGGTAGCTTCTAGCTCTGATTTTAGAAATCATATATTCCTGAGGCTCCCAGTTTACACCCCATGGGCCATAACAGAAAGGCCATGGAGTAATTATTGTGATTACTTTGCAAAGTAATTATTTGCAAAGTTATTGCAAAGAGTCCACAAATTCTTATACACTCTTGTTTAGTCATTGATAATGTCATTTCTTCTGCTTCTGGATACTAACAGTGCAATAGGATAGTTTGGGCATCAGACCTGAAGTGAGGAAAGACCTGAGTTCAAATTTGACTTCAGACACTTACAACTGTGTGATCCTGGGCAAGTTGCTTATTCTCCCTCTGCCTGAAATTCCTCATCTATAAAAAGAGGCCATAATAAAACCTACCTCCTAAGGTTATTTTAGGATAATATTTATAAGTTTGCTTTGTAAATCTTTAACTATTATATTGATACTAGCTATTATTATCATTATTACATGAGATAATATATGTGAAATGCTTTGCAAACCATAAAACTCTATAAATTCTAGCTATTTGTATTATTGAATATCATGTGGAATGTTTTGATGTTAAAAAGAGATCCTTAGAGGTTATAGGATAGAGCACTAGGCCTGGATTCAAGAGGACCTGGGTTCAAATCTGACCTCAGACATTTCCTAGCTGTGTGACCCTGGGCGTGTCATTTGATTCCTATAGCCTAGCCCTTATCACTCTTCTGTATTGGAAACAATACTTAGCATTGAGTCTAAGACCAAAGATAAGGGTTAAAAAAGAAAAAAAGAATTCATACTAAGGTAAAGTTTTTTGTTTTTTGTTTTTCAAAGAGAGAGATCCTTATACTTGAAAAGGAAACTGTCAAGTTCTGGAGTCAGTTCTTGGGGGATCTGGGTTCAAATCTCATGTCCGTCGCTTGGGATCTAAGTGATCTTGGACAAGTTACTCCACTTAAAGGGTCCCTAGGCTCCTTATCTGTAAAATGACAGGGTTGGACTTGATGGCCTCTGAGGTCCCTTTAGCTCAAGTTCTGTGACCCAGTTGATACAGTCCAAACATAAGAGCCTGAGATGATTTGGAGCTGGGAAGGATGTGAGAGGTCATCAGTTTGATCTGATTTTTGTTGTTGTTGTTGTCCAATTGTGTCTGACTCCTTGTGACCCCACTGACCACGGCTAACCGTGGAGTTTTCTTGGCAAAGATACTGGAGTGGTTTGCCTTTTCCTTCTCTAGTAGATCCAGTGGATCCCTTTGTCAGGAATTCAGAGGTTAAGTGACTTGCCCAGGGTGATACAGCTATGAAGTCTCAGAGGCCAGATTTGAACTCTGATCTTCTTGACTCTAGGTTTAGTACTATATCCATTGGACCTGTTATCTGCCTCCTAGGCTTATAGAGGTCAAATGACTTACCCAAGGTCACAAAGCCATAAAGTGTCTAAGGCTAGATTTGAACTCAGGTCTTCCTGACTCCAGGTACAGTGCTCTTAAAGCACTGAGCCACGATTGCCTCTTTGATTTAGTCTTGTCAGACTCTTTATGACCCAATTTAGGGTTTTCTTGGCAAAGACATGGAGTGGTTTGTCATTTCTTTCTCTGGCTCATTTTACAGATGAGGAAACTGAGGCAAAGGGGGTTAAGTGACTTTCCCAGGGTCACATGGCTAGTATGTATCTGAGACTGGGTTTGAACTTATGAAGATCAGTCTTCCTGACTCCAGGCCTAGAACTTTATCCACTGAATCACTCAGCTGTGGGGAAATAACTTCTCCAAGGTCACCATAGTAAGAACTGACCTCTTGTTCAAGGTCTCACAGGGAAGGAAATAGCCAACTCAGGATTTGAACCCAGGTCCTCTAACTCCAAACTCAACCTACATTTTTAAAGTTTTATTGGTGTTTTTTACTTTTTACACTGAAGTCATTTCCTGTTTAATCCCATCCCATCCCCACTCCCTCCTTCAACTACCAGAGAAACTCATCTGAACAAAGAAAAGCAATTAGGCAAAACTGACTAATACAGGGATTAATACATAGGCAACATTCCATACCTGGAATGTAAATCTGACACTCAGTATGTCAAAACACTCCATTTTACAGAACAGGAAACTGAGATTCAGACTGACTTGCCCAGGGTCCACCAGTAAGTTGCAGCTAAAGGATGAGTGCATGTTCTGACTTGAAGTCAAAGTTTCCTTCCCTTACAACATTCATCCTCCTGAGCAATGAGACTGTCTCCTCCAGTCATCTCAAATGCTACCATTGATTAATTATTAATCAGTGTCTTATGGTCCAAGCTCCATTCCTAGATGGAGGGAGCCAGTGTTCTTAGTTACAGCCCTTAGGTCTTTGTTTTTTTTTAACTCTCACCATCTGTTTTGGAATCGATACAAGTATTGGTTTCAAGGCAGAAGAATGGCAGTGGGGGTTAAGTGACTTGCACAGGGTCACACAGCTAAAAAATGTTAGAGGCCAGATTTGAATCCAGGCTAACTCCAGGCCTCTATCCACATGAGCCATCTAGCTGGTCCCAGCCCTTAGGTCTAAAAATGGCTCAAAAGTGGTGGTGGTGGTGGTGGGGTAGAGCTGGGTGGCTCAGTAGATTGAGAGCCAGGCCTGCAGATGGGAGGTTCTAGGTTCAAATTTGACCTCAGACACTTCCTAGCTGTGTGAGCCTGGGCAAGTCACTTAACCCCCATTGCTTAGTCCTTATCGATCTTCTACCATAGAACCAATACATAGTATTGATTCTAAGATGGAAGGTAAGGGTTAAAAAAATGGCCAAAAGGGTTCCTGCATTTCCAGTCTCCTTACACTTTACTCCCCTCCATGTAATCTTCCTTCTCCTTGATACACCATCTCTTATCTTCGTGTACTTTGTACTGATGCTATATCCCATTTTTGGATCTTTCTCAATCTTCACCTATATCTGTAGCTTCTTCCTTCAAATCCCATCTTCTTCAAGAGACCTTTCCTGGTCGGTTCCCTTCCTCCTCCTTTCTCTTCTCATCTTTCCACTGATCTACTCTATATCTGGACATTTATGTCTATATGGACATAGTTAGTTATGTGTCTTCTCCCCACATTATAATGTAAGCTCCTTGAGGGCAGGGATCTCTTTTCCTTTCTTGGTGTCACCAGCAGTACATAGTAAACGCTTAATAAATGTTTAACGATTATGAAAAGATTGAATTACATTTGAGAACATCTAAGTTCAAAGTGTATTTTTATCACCTTCCTGATTCTCTGAAAATTGGGAATCAGTGCATGGCTATTCTCAGTTATAAAAGATGATTATTACCCAAGATAGCCATCCCCAAGCATTCCAGCTAAATTGAAGCCTATTATTATAGGAAGCTATGATTAGATTGGGAAGTTTTTTGGTTTTGCTTTGTTTTGTTTTGGTCTGATGAAGGGATATGCCCTCCAAAACTAGGTTCCTACCCCTGCCCCACCCATGTCAGAGGGCAGGCAGAGTCAAAGGAAGTTCTGTGGGTTCCCTCTCCCCTTTGTCCTACTCCACACCTCTTCACTCCACTTACCTGTTCTCCTGGCAGCAATCGAGCAAAGCATTGAGCAGGAGGAAGGACTGAATCGCTCTTCTGCTGACCTTCGTATACGAAAGACCCAGGTAGGAAGGAAGGACCTTTCCCTGGGACTCCTTTCCATCCATCCTCTGCCCCAATCAGTACCACAGTCTCATGGAGTTGCCCCTGGTCTTCTTTGCCCTGACACTCTGATACTGTGACTTGGCAGGAGCCTGCCCAGCCCCGAGTTCTAGTGGGGTACAGTCAAAGGTCATAGTCCTTTTCTTTTGGAAAATGCCCATTTCCAAACCAGGGGGAACAAGGTGGATGAAGGGAGGGGGGAAAACAGGACTGAATCAGCTTTCCAAGCCTGGACTTCTCTCCTTTGCTCTCTATTTTTTATTCTCTTTGCTCCACTTGTATTGCCCCAACTGTCCCCCCCAACCATCTCTCCCTCATCATTTAATCTTTGGCCTTCACTATCCCACCTCTGCTTCTCCTACTATCTTCTTTATCTCCTTCTACTCTCATCCCTGTATCTTTCTCCTACTTCACCATCTTTCTCCTTTATCTTCTCCATATACCTTTCCCTGCCTCTCTTTTCTTATCTTTCTTTCTCCCCTTCTGCCTGCCCTTCTCTTTCTTATTTCTCTTTTCCTTTTCTTTTCTCTCTTTCCTCTTTCTCCTCCTCCTTCTTGTTCTTGTGCCTCATTCTCTCTGCCCGTCTTTCTCTTTCCTTCTCTCTCCCTCTCTCCCTTCTCCCCTCCTCTGCCCACCCATTCACTCATCTCCCCTCTACCCTTCTATGCAACTGTCTCGCTTTCCTTTAATTTGACTCCTCTCTTGTCTTTCTTGACCTAACCTGGGGTCACCCCTCCACAGCACTCCACACTGTCCCGGAAGTTTGTGGAGGTGATGACTGAATATAACGCAACGCAGTCCAAGTACCGAGACCGATGCAAGGACCGGATTCAGCGACAACTTGAGATCAGTGCGTATGGGTCCTTCGCTCCCTGCCTGACAAATGTTCCCCATTTTCTGACTTGCTCCTGGTCTGTGCTCTCGGCTTACAGACCATAAGACCAACCTGGGACCAAACCGGGTGGGGGGAGAGAGGTCCAGACTGAGGCTGGGCCCATCTCTTCAGACCTTCTCTGAAGAGGGGCTTGAGCACTTCCCTAAGGTCTGGGCTATATATACTTATCCCTTACAACATTCCTTCTCTCTGCAGCTGGAAGGACCACAACTAATGAAGAGTTGGAGGACATGCTGGAGAGTGGAAAGCTGGCCATCTTTACGGATGATGTGAGGGAGAGACCAAAAGAGCTGGAATGGTAGCGGGATGGGGATGGGGCTCCCTCATCATTCTATGACTATCCTTCAACCTAGAATGACTTTGGTTTATTTGAGGTCTATAGCTCTTTTGTCTGTGTCCAGAAGCAATTCCTAGGGACTCTCCATTCTCTTGGGATTTTTTTTAAACCACTCAAGCCCTATTTTTCTGTCTTGATGTCTTTTTGCCTCTTTCCTTCCCCATATTTTCCTCCTGTCTTGCCCATCTCTCTCTCTTACACAGTACTGCATGCCATATATGGGCCCCTCAGGGTTGGTATGGTTCCTGACAGTGTCTGGACCCTGGTCCCTGGGAGCTGGGGGGGGGGCGGTATCAGAACTGGGGATTGTCAGAAGAGTCAGGACCAAAGGAGCTCATTTCATAATGACGGGGATGAAACTGGTATGTCTGCTGCTGAGGCTCATTCCCTGGCCTCATCCCCATCTTCTCCTCCCAGATCAAGATGGACTCACAGATGACCAAGCAGGCTCTGAATGAGATCGAAACAAGGCACAATGAGATCATCAAACTGGAGACCAGCATCCGGGAGCTGCATGACATGTTTGTAGACATGGCTATGCTTGTGGAAAGCCAGGTAGAGTTGTGCAACCCCAGCCTACAAGCCCTCATCCTCCCTAGGCCCTGTCCAGACCCTTACTTTATCACCTCTGGCTGCTGCTGGCATCTCTGGAGCCACAAGGACCCTTCTCTCTACAGGGGGAGATGATTGACCGAATTGAGTACAACGTGGAACACTCTGTGGATTATGTGGAGAGAGCTGTGTCCGACACCAAGAAAGCCGTGAAATATCAGAGCAAGGCCCGGAGGGTGAGAGGGCTGGGCTGGAGCTGGGTTAGGGGTGGCTGGAAGGGGAGGAAGTTGGGGGCTGGGAGACAGAAGACTAGGGTTTAGGGCGAGAAGAATGAGGTAAGTGGTGAGATAGGGGTGGAAAGACCTAATCTCCTGCTCTGACCTCTTCCTTATTTCTGTTTGTCTTTCTCTCCTGCCCTCTTCCTCCATGTCCACATCCTCCTTCTCTCTGCACATTCCCCATTCACCTAATCCTCTTTGGTCCTCCCATTACCTGCTGCCCATCTTTGTCTCTCCTCCTGTTTCACCTACCTCCTTCTCACTCCTTTCTTTACTTTCCCCTGCTCCTTATTCCTTTCTCTTTTCTCCTTTCTTCCTCTTTCCTTTCTTCCTCCTTCCCCCTTTACTGCCTCTTTCCTCCCCTCTTCCCCCCTTT